>NW_027454076.1:0-105392 GCF_040206685.1 Ascaphus truei
AGAGGAGACAGCCTTTGCAGAGAGAGAGGAGACAGCCTGAGCAGAGAGAGGAGACAGCCTGAGCAGAGAGAGAGGAGACGGCCTGAGCAGAGAGAGAGAAGACAGCCTGAGCAGAGAGAGAGGAGACAGCCTGAGCAGAGAGAGAGGAGACAGCCTGAGCAGAGAGAGAGGAGACAGCCTGAGCAGAGAGAGAGGAGACGGCCTGAGCAGAGAGAGAGGAGACAGCCTGAGCAGAGAGAGAGGAGACAGCCTGAGCAGAGAGAGAGGAGACGGCCTGAGCAGAGAGAGAGAGACAGCCTGAGCAGAGAGAGAGGAGACAGCCTGAGCAGAGAGAGAGGAGACAGCCTGAGCAGAGAGAGAGGAGACAGCCTGAGCAGAGAGAGAGGAGACAGCCTGAGCAGAGAGAGAGGAGACAGCCTGAGCAGAGAGAGAGGAGACAGCCTGAGCAGAGAGAGAGGAGACAGCCTGAGCAGAGAGAGAGGAGACAGCCTGAGCAGAGAGAGAGGAGACAGCCTGAGCAGAGAGAGAGGAGACAGCCTGAGCAGAGAGAGAGGAGACAGCCTGAGCAGAGAGAGAGGAGACAGCCTGAGCAGAGAGAGAGGAGACAGCCTGAGCAGAGAGAGAGGAGACAGCCTGAGCAGAGAGAGAGGAGACAGCCTGAGCAGAGAGAGAGGAGACAGCCTGAGCAGAGAGAGAGGAGACAGCCTGAGCAGAGAGAGAGGAGACAGCCTGAGCAGAAGAGAGAGGAGACAGCCTGAGCAGAGAGAGGAGACGGCCTGAGCAGAGAGAGAGGAGACAGCCTGAGCAGAGAGAGAGGAGACAGCCTGAGCAGAGAGAGGAGACAGCCTGAGCAGAGAGAGGAGACAGGCCTGAGCAGAGAGAGAGGAGACAGCCTGAGCAGAGAGAGAGGAGACAGCCTGAGCAGAGAGAGAGGAGACAGCCTGAGCAGAGAGAGAGGAGACAGCCTGAGCAGAGAGAGGAGACGGCCTGAGCAGAGAGAGAGGAGACAGCCTGAGCAGAGAGAGAGGAGACAGCCTGAGCAGAGAGAGAGGAGACAGCCTGAGCAGAGAGAGAGAGGAGACAGCCTGAGCAGAGAGAGAGGAGACAGCCTGAGCAGAGAGAGAGGAGACAGCCTGAGCAGAGAGAGAGGAGACAGCCTGAGCAGAGAGAGAGGAGACAGCCTGAGCAGAGAGAGAGGAGACAGCCTGAGCAGAGAGAGAGGAGACAGCCTGAGCAGAGAGAGGAGACGGCCTGAGCAGAGAGAGAGGAGACGGCCTGAGCAGAGAGAGAGAGAGGAGACAGCCTGAGAGAGAGAGAGAGGAGACAGCCTGAGCAGAGAGAGAGAGGAGACAGCCTGAGCAGAGAGAGGAGACAGCCTGAGCAGAGAGAGAGGAGACAGCCTGAGCAGAGAGAGAAGAGACAGCCTGAGCAGAGAGAGGAGACGGCCTGAGCAGAGAGAGAGGAGACAGCCTGAGCAGAGAGAGGAGACAGCCTGAGCAGAGAGAGAGGAGACAGCCTGAGCAGAGAGAGAGGAGACAGGCCTGAGCAGAGAGAGAGGAGACAGCCTGAGCAGAGAGAGAGAGACAGCCTGAGCAGAGAGAGGAGACAGCCTGAGCAGAGAGAGAGGAGACAGCCTGAGCAGAGAGAGAGGAGACGGCCTGAGCAGAGAGAGAGAGGAGACAGCCTGAGCAGAGAGAGAGACAGCCTGAGCAGAGAGAGGAGACAGCCTGAGCAGAGAGAGGAGAGCAGCCTGAGCAGAGAGAGAGGAGACAGCCTGAGCAGAGAGAGAGGAGACAGCCTGAGCAGAGAGAGAGAGGAGACAGCCTGAGCAGAGAGAGAGGAGACAGCCTGAGCAGAGAGAGAGGAGACAGCCTGAGCAGAGAGAGAGGAGACAGCCTGAGCAGAGAGAGAGGAGACAGCCTGAGCAGAGAGAGAGGAGACGGCCTGAGCAGAGAGAGAGGAGACAGCCTGAGCAGAGAGAGGAGACAGCCTGAGCAGAGAGAGAGAGGAGACAGCCTGAGCAGAGAGAGGAGACAGCCTGAGCAGAGAGAGAGGAGACAGCCTGAGCAGAGAGAGGAGACAGCCTGAGCAGAGAGAGGAGACAGCCTGAGCAGAGAGAGAGAGGAGACAGCCTGAGCAGAGAGAGAGAGGAGACAGCCTGAGCAGAGAGAGAGGAGACAGCCTGAGCAGAGAGAGAGGAGACAGCCTGAGCAGAGAGAGAGAGGAGACAGCCTGAGCAGAGAGAGAGGAGACAGCCTGAGCAGAGAGAGAGGAGACAGCCTGAGCAGAGAGAGAGGAGACAGCCTGAGCAGAGAGAGAGAGGAGACAGCCTGAGAGGAGACAGCCTGAGCAGAGAGAGAGGAGACAGCCTGAGCAGAGAGAGAGGAGACAGGCCTGAGCAGAGAGAGAGGAGACAGCCTGAGCAGAGAGAGAGGAGACAGCCTGAGCAGAGAGAGAGGAGACAGCCTGAGCAGAGAGAGAGGAGACAGCCTGAGCAGAGAGAGAGGAGACAGCCTGAGCAGAGAGAGAGAGGAGACAGCCTGAGCAGAGAGAGAGGAGACAGCCTGAGCAGAGAGAGAGGAGACGGCCTGAGCAGAGAGAGAGGAGACAGCCTGAGCAGAGAGAGAGGAGACAGGCCTGAGCAGAGAGAGAGCAGACAGCCTGAGCAGAGAGAGGAGACAGCCTGAGCAGAGAGAGAGGAGACAGCCTGAGCAGAGAGAGGAGACAGCATGAGCAGAGAGAGAGGAGACAGCCTGAGCAGAGAGAGAGGAGACGGCCCTGAGCAGAGAGAGAGAGGAGACAGCCTGAGCAGAGAGAGAGGAGACGGCCTGAGCAGAGAGAGAGGAGACAGCCTGAGCAGAGAGAGAGGAGACAGCCTGAGCAGAGAGAGAGGAGACAGCCTGAGCAGAGAGAGGAGACAGCCTGAGCAGAGAGAGAGGAGACAGCCTGAGCAGAGAGAGATAGGAGACAGCCTGAGCAGAGAGAGAGGAGACGGCCTGAGCAGAGAGAGAGGAGACAGCCTGAGCAGAGAGAGAGGAGACAGCCTGAGCAGAGAGAGAGAGGAGACAGCCTGAGCAGAGAGAGAGGAGACAGCCTGAGCAGAGAGAGAGGAGACAGCCTGAGCAGAGAGAGAGAGGAGACAGCCTGAGCAGAGAGAGAGGAGACAGCCTGAGCAGAGAGAGAGAGGAGACAGCCTGAGCAGAGAGAGAGGAGACAGCCTGAGCAGAGAGAGAGGAGACAGCCTGAGCAGAGAGAGAGAGGAGACGGCCTGAGCAGAAAGAGAGGAGACAGCCTGAGCAGAGAGAGAGGAGACAGCCTGAGCAGAGAGAGGAGAGCAGCCTGAGCAGAGAGAGGAGACAGCCTGAGCAGAGAGAGAGGACAGCCTGAGCAGAAAGAGAGGAGACAGCCTGAGCAGAGAGAGAGGAGACAGCCTGAGCAGAGAGAGGAGAGCAGCCTGAGCAGAGAGAGAGGAGACAGCCTGAGCAGAGAGAGAGGAGACAGCCTGAGCAGAGAGAGAGGAGACAGCCTGAGCAGAGAGAGAGGAGACGGTCTGAGCAGAGAGAGAGGAGACGGCCTGAGCAGAGAGAGAGGAGACAGCCTTTGCAGAGAGAGAGGAGACAGCCTGAGCAGAGAGAGGAGACAGCCTGAGCAGAGAGAGAGGAGACGGCCTGAGCAGAGAGAGAGGAGACGGCCTGAGCAGAGAGAGAGAAGACAGCCTGAGCAGAGAGAGAGGAGACAGCCTGAGCAGAGAGAGAGGAGACAGCCTGAGCAGAGAGAGAGGAGACAGCCTGAGCAGAGAGAGAGGAGACGGCCTGAGCAGAGAGAGAGGAGACAGCCTGAGCAGAGAGAGAGGAGACGGTCTGAGCAGAGAGAGAGGAGACGGCCTGAGCAGAGAGAGAGGAGACAGCCTGAGCAGAGAGAGAGGAGACAGCCTGAGCAGAGAGAGAGGAGACAGCCTGAGCAGAGAGAGAGGAGACGGCCTGAGCAGAGAGAGAGAGGAGACAGCCTGAGCAGAGAGAGAGGAGACAGCCTGAGCAGAGAGAGAGGAGACAGCCTGAGCAGAGAGAGAGGAGACAGCCTGAGCAGAGAGAGAGGAGACAGCCTGAGCAGAGAGAGAGGAGACAGCCTGAGCAGAGAGAGAGGAGACAGCCTGAGCAGAGAGAGAGGAGACAGCCTGAGCAGAGAGAGAGGAGACGGCCTGAGCAGAGAGAGAGGAGACAGCCTGAGCAGAGAGAGAGAGGAGACGGCCTGAGCAGAGAGAGAGGAGACGGCCTGAGCAGAGAGAGAGGAGACAGCCTGAGCAGAGAGAGAGGAGACAGCCTGAGCAGAGAGAGAGGAGACAGCCTGAGCAGAGAGAGAGGAGACAGCCTGAGCAGAGAGAGGAGACGGCCTGAGCAGAGAGAGAGGAGACAGCCTGAGCAGAGAGAGAGGAGACAGCCTGAGCAGAGAGAGGAGACAGCCTGAGCAGAGAGAGGAGACGGCCTGAGCAGAGAGAGAGGAGACAGCCTGAGCAGAGAGAGAGGAGACAGCCTGAGCAGAGAGAGAGGAGACAGCCTGAGCAGAGAGAGAGGAGACAGCCTGAGCAGAGAGAGGAGACGGCCTGAGCAGAGAGAGAGGAGACAGCCTGAGCAGAGAGAGAGGAGACAGCCTGAGCAGAGAGAGAGGAGACAGCCTGAGCAGAGAGAGAGAGGAGACAGCCTGAGCAGAGAGAGAGGAGACAGCCTGAGCAGAGAGAGAGGAGACAGCCTGAGCAGAGAGAGAGGAGACAGCCTGAGCAGAGAGAGAGGAGACAGCCTGAGCAGAGAGAGAGGAGACAGCCTGAGCAGAGAGAGAGGAGACAGCCTGAGCAGAGAGAGGAGACGGCCTGAGCAGAGAGAGAGGAGACGGCCTGAGCAGAGAGAGAGAGAGGAGACAGCCTGAGGAGAGAGAGAGAGGAGACAGCCTGAGCAGAGAGAGAGAGGAGACAGCCTGAGCAGAGAGAGGAGACAGCCTGAGCAGAGAGAGAGGAGACAGCCTGAGCAGAGAGAGAAGAGACAGCCTGAGCAGAGAGAGGAGACGGCCTGAGCAGAGAGAGAGGAGACAGCCTGAGCAGAGAGAGGAGACAGCCTGAGCAGAGAGAGAGGAGACAGCCTGAGCAGAGAGAGAGGAGACGGCCTGAGCAGAGAGAGAGAGGAGACAGCCTGAGCAGAGAGAGAAGACAGCCTGAGCAGAGAGAGGAGACAGCCTGAGCAGAGAGAGAGGAGACAGCCTGAGCAGAGAGAGAGGAGACGGCCTGAGCAGAGAGAGAGAGGAGACAGCCTGAGCAGAGAGAGAAGACAGCCTGAGCAGAGAGAGGAGACAGCCTGAGCAGAGAGAGGAGAGCAGCCTGAGCAGAGAGAGAGGAGACAGCCTGAGCAGAGAGAGAGGAGACAGCCTGAGCAGAGAGAGAGAGGAGACAGCCTGAGCAGAGAGAGAGGAGACAGCCTGAGCAGAGAGAGAGGAGACAGCCTGAGCAGAGAGAGAGGAGACAACATGAGCAGAGAGAGAGGAGACAGCCTGAGCAGAGAGAGAGGAGACGGCCTGAGCAGAGAGAGAGGAGACAGCCTGAGCAGAGAGAGGAGACAGCCTGAGCAGAGAGAGAGAGGAGACAGCCTGAGCAGAGAGAGGAGACAGCCTGAGCAGAGAGAGAGGAGACAGCCTGAGCAGAGAGAGGAGACAGCCTGAGCAGAGAGAGGAGACAGCCTGAGCAGAGAGAGAGAGGACACAGCCTGAGCAGAGAGAGAGAGGAGACAGCCTGAGCAGAGAGAGAGGAGACAGCCTGAGCAGAGAGAGAGGAGACGGCCTGAGCAGAGAGAGAGAGGAGACAGCCTGAGCAGAGAGAGAGGAGACAGCCTGAGCAGAGAGAGAGGAGACAGCCTGAGCAGAGAGAGAGGAGACAGCCTGAGCAGAGAGAGAGAGGAGACAGCCTGAGAGGAGACAGCCTGAGCAGAGAGAGAGGAGACAGCCTGAGCAGAGAGAGAGGAGACGGCCTGAGCAGAGAGAGAGGAGACAGCCTGAGCAGAGAGAGAGGAGACAGCCTGAGCAGAGAGAGAGGAGACAGCCTGAGCAGAGAGAGAGGAGACAGCCTGAGCAGAGAGAGAGGAGACAGCCTGAGCAGAGAGAGAGAGGAGACAGCCTGAGCAGAGAGAGAGGAGACAGCCTGAGCAGAGAGAGAGGAGACGGCCTGAGCAGAGAGAGAGGAGACAGCCTGAGCAGAGAGAGAGGAGACGGCCTGAGCAGAGAGAGAGCAGACAGCCTGAGCAGAGAGAGGAGACAGCCTGAGCAGAGAGAGGAGACAGCCTGAGCAGAGAGAGGAGACAGCATGAGCAGAGAGAGAGAGGAGACAGCCTGAGCAGAGAGAGAGGAGACGGCCTGAGCAGAGAGAGAGGAGACAGCCTGAGCAGAGAGAGAGGAGACGGCCTGAGCAGAGAGAGAGGAGACAGCCTGAGCAGAGAGAGAGAGGAGACAGCCTGAGCAGAGAGAGAGGAGACAGCCTGAGCAGAGAGAGGAGACAGCCTGAGCAGAGAGAGAGGAGACAGCCTGAAGCAGAGAGAGAGAGGAGACAGCCTGAGCAGAGAGAGAGGAGACGGCCTGAGCAGAGAGAGAGGAGACAGCCTGAGCAGAGAGAGAGGAGACAGCCTGAGCAGAGAGAGAGAGGAGACAGCCTGAGCAGAGAGAGAGGAGACAGCCTGAGCAGAGAGAGAGGAGACAGCCTGAGCAGAGAGAGAGAGGAGACAGCCTGAGCAGAGAGAGAGGAGACAGCCTGAGCAGAGAGAGAGAGGAGACAGCCTGAGCAGAGAGAGAGGAGACAGCCTGAGCAGAGAGAGAGGAGACAGCCTGAGCAGAGAGAGAGAGGAGACGGCCTGAGCAGAAAGAGAGGAGACAGCCTGAGCAGAGAGAGAGGAGACAGCCTGAGCAGAGAGAGGAGAGCAGCCTGAGCAGAGAGAGGAGACAGCCTGAGCAGAGAGAGAGGACAGCCTGAGCAGAAAGAGAGGAGACAGCCTGAGCAGAGAGAGAGGAGACAGCCTGAGCAGAGAGAGGAGAGCAGCCTGAGCAGAGAGAGAGGAGACAGCCTGAGCAGAGAGAGAGGAGACAGCCTGAGCAGAGAGAGAGGAGACAGCCTGAGCAGAGAGAGAGGAGACGGTCTGAGCAGAGAGAGAGGAGACGGCCTGAGCAGAGAGAGAGGAGACAGCCTTTGCAGAGAGAGAGGAGACAGCCTGAGCAGAGAGAGGAGACAGCCTGAGCAGAGAGAGAGGAGACGGCCTGAGCAGAGAGAGAGGAGACGGCCTGAGCAGAGAGAGAGAAGACAGCCTGAGCAGAGAGAGAGGAGACAGCCTGAGCAGAGAGAGAGGAGACAGCCTGAGCAGAGAGAGAGGAGACAGCCTGAGCAGAGAGAGAGGAGACGGCCTGAGCAGAGAGAGAGGAGACGGCCTGAGCAGAGAGAGAGGAGACGGTCTGAGCAGAGAGAGAGGAGACGGCCTGAGCAGAGAGAGAGGAGACAGCCTGAGCAGAGAGAGAGGAGACAGCCTGAGCAGAGAGAGAGGAGACGGCCTGAGAAGAGAGAGAGGAGACGGCCTGAGCAGAGAGAGAGAGGAGACAGCCTGAGCAGAGAGAGAGGAGACAGCCTGAGCAGAGAGAGAGGAGACAGCCTGAGCAGAGAGAGAGGAGACAGCCTGAGCAGAGAGAGAGGAGACAGCCTGAGCAGAGAGAGAGGAGACAGCCTGAGCAGAGAGAGAGGAGACAGCCTGAGCAGAGAGAGAGGAGACAGCCTGAGCAGAGAGAGAGGAGACGGCCTGAGCAGAGAGAGAGGAGACAGCCTGAGCAGAGAGAGAGAGGAGACGGCCTGAGCAGAGAGAGAGGAGACGGCCTGAGCAGAGAGAGAGGAGACAGCCTGAGCAGAGAGAGAGGAGACGGCCTGAGCAGAGAGAGAGGAGACAGCCTGAGCAGAGAGAGAGGAGACAGCCTGAGCAGAGAGAGAGAGGAGACAGCCTGAGCAGAGAGAGAGGAGACGGCCTGAGCAGAGAGAGAGGAGACAGCCTGAGCAGAGAGAGGAGACAGCCTGAGCAGAGAGAGAGGAGACAGCCTGAGCAGAGAGAGAGGAGACAGCCTGAGCAGAGAGAGAGGAGACAGCCTGAGCAGAGAGAGAGGAGACAGCCTGAGCAGAGAGAGAGGAGACAGCCTGAGCAGAGAGAGAGGAGACAGCCTGAGCAGAGAGAGAGGAGACAGCCTGAGCAGAGAGAGGAGACGGCCTGAGCAGAGAGAGAGGAGACAGCCTGAGCAGAGAGAGAGGAGACAGCCTGAGCAGAGAGAGGAGACAGCCTGAGCAGAGAGAGGAGACGGCCTGAGCAGAGAGAGAGGAGACAGCCTGAGCAGAGAGAGAGGAGACAGCCTGAGCAGAGAGAGAGGAGACAGCCTGAGCAGAGAGAGAGGAGACAGCCTGAGCAGAGAGAGGAGACGGCCTGAGCAGAGAGAGAGGAGACAGCCTGAGCAGAGAGAGAGGAGACAGCCTGAGCAGAGAGAGAGGAGACAGCCTGAGCAGAGAGAGAGAGGAGACAGCCTGAGCAGAGAGAGAGGAGACAGCCTGAGCAGAGAGAGAGGAGACAGCCTGAGCAGAGAGAGAGGAGACAGCCTGAGCAGAGAGAGAGGAGACAGCCTGAGCAGAGAGAGAGGAGACAGCCTGAGCAGAGAGAGAGGAGACGGCCTGAGCAGAGAGAGAGGAGACAGCCTGAGCAGAGAGAGAGAGGAGACGGCCTGAGCAGAGAGAGAGGAGACGGCCTGAGCAGAGAGAGGAGACAGCCTGAGCAGAGAGAGAGAGGAGACAGCCTGAGCAGAGAGAGAGAGGAGACAGTCTGAGCAGAGAGAGAGGAGACGGCCTGAGCAGAGAGAGGAGACGGCCTGAGCAGAGAGAGAGGAGACGGCCTGAGCAGAGAGAGGAGACAGCCTGAGCAGAGAGAGAGGAGACAGCCTGAGCAGAGAGAGGAGACAGCCTGAGCAGAGAGAGAGGAGACGGCCTGAGCAGAGAGAGGAGACAGCCTGAGCAGAGAGAGAGGAGACAGCCTGAGCAGAGAGAGAGGAGACGGCCTGAGCAGAGAGAGAGGAGACAGCCTGAGCAGAGAGAGAGAGGAGACGGCCTGAGCAGAGAGAGAGAGGAGACAGTCTGAGCAGAGAGAGAGGAGACGGCCTGAGCAGAGAGAGGAGACGGCCTGAGCAGAGAGAGAGGAGACGGCCTGAGCAGAGAGAGGAGACAGCCTGAGCAGAGAGAGAGGAGACAGCCTGAGCAGAGAGAGGAGACAGCCTGAGCAGAGAGAGAGGAGACGGCCTGAGCAGAGAGAGGAGACAGCCTGAGCAGAGAGAGAGGAGACGGCCTGAGCAGAGAGAGAAGAGACAGCCTGAGCAGAGAGAGAGGAGACAGCCTGAGCAGAGAGAGAGGAGACAGCCTGAGCAGAGAGAGAGGAGACAGCCTGAGCAGAGAGAGAGGAGACAGCCTGAGCAGAGAGAGGAGACAGCCTGAGCAGAGAGAGGAGACAGCCTGAGCAGAGAGAGAGGAGACAGCCTGAGCAGAGAGAGGAGACAGCCTGAGCAGAGAGAGGAGACGGCCTGAGCAGAGAGAGAGGAGACAGCCTGAGCAGAGAGAGAGGAGACGGCCTGAGCAGAGAGAGAGGAGACGGCCTGAGCAGAGAGAGAGGAGACAGCCTGAGCAGAGAGAGAGGAGACAGCCTGAGCAGAGAGAGAGGAGACAGCCTGAGCAGAGAGAGAGGAGACAGCCTGAGCAGAGAGAGAGGAGACAGCCTGAGCAGAGAGAGAGGAGACAGCCTGAGCAGAGAGAGAGGAGACAGCCTGAGCAGAGAGAGGAGACAGCCTGAGCAGAGAGAGGAGACAGCCTGAGCAGAGAGAGAGGAGACAGCCTGAGCAGAGAGAGAGGAGACGGCCTGAGCAGAGAGAGAGGAGACGGCCTGAGCAGAGAGAGAGGAGACGGCCTGAGCAGAGAGAGAGGAGACAGCCTGAGCAGAGAGAGAGGAGACAGCCTGAGCAGAGAGAGAGGAGACAGCCTGAGCAGAGAGAGAGGAGACAGCCTGAGCAGAGAGAGAGGAGACAGCCTGAGCAGAGAGAGAGGAGACAGCCTGAGCAGAGAGAGGAGACAGCCTGAGCAGAGAGAGGAGACAGCCTGAGCAGAGAGAGAGGAGACAGCCTGAGCAGAGAGAGAGGAGACAGCCTGAGCAGAGAGAGAGGAGACAGCCTGAGCAGAGAGAGAGGAGACAGCCTGAGCAGAGAGAGAGGAGACAGCCTGAGCAGAGAGAGAGGAGACAGCCTGAGCAGAGAGAGGAGACAGCCTGAGCAGAGAGAGAGGAGACGGCCTGAGCAGAGAGAGAGGAGACAGCCTGAGCAGAGAGAGAGGAGACAGCCTGAGCAGAGAGAGAGGAGACAGCCTGAGCAGAGAGAGAGGAGACAGCCTGAGCAGAGAGAGAGGAGACAGCCTGAGCAGAGAGAGAGGAGACAGCCTGAGCAGAGAGAGAGGAGACAGCCTGAGCAGAGAGAGAGGAGACAGCCTGAGCAGAGAGAGGAGACAGCCTGAGCAGAGAGAGAGGAGACAGCCTGAGCAGAGAGAGAGGAGACAGCCTGAGCAGAGAGAGGAGACAGCCTGAGCAGAGAGAGAGGAGACGGCCTGAGCAGAGAGAGAGGAGACAGCCTGAGCAGAGAGAGAGGAGACAGCCTGAGCAGAGAGAGAGGAGACAGCCTGAGCAGAGAGAGAGGAGACAGCCTGAGCAGAGAGAGAGGAGACAGCCTGAGCAGAGAGAGGAGACAGCCTGAGCAGAGAGAGAGGAGACGGCCTGAGCAGAGAGAGAGGAGACAGCCTGAGCAGAGAGAGAGGAGACAGCCTGAGCAGAGAGAGGAGACAGCCTGAGCAGAGAGAGAGGAGACGGCCTGAGCAGAGAGAGAGGAGACAGCCTGAGCAGAGAGAGAGGAGACAGCCTGAGCAGAGAGAGGAGACGGCCTGAGCAGAGAGAGAGAGAGGAGACAGCCTGAGGAGAGAGAGAGAGGAGACAGCCTGAGCAGAGAGAGAGAGGAGACAGCCTGAGCAGAGAGAGAGAGGAGACAGCCTGAGCAGAGAGAGGAGACGGCCTGAGCAGAGAGAGAGAGAGGAGACAGCCTGAGGAGAGAGAGAGAGGAGACAGCCTGAGCAGAGAGAGAGGAGACGGCCTGAGCAGAGAGAGAGAGAGGAGACAGCCTGAGGAGAGAGAGAGAGGAGACAGCCTGAGCAGAGAGAGAGAGGAGACAGCCTGAGCAGAGAGAGGAGACAGCCTGAGCAGAGAGAGAGGAGACAGCCTGAGCAGAGAGAGAAGAGACAGCCTGAGCAGAGAGAGGAGTCGGCCTGAGCAGAGAGAGAGGAGACAGCCTGAGCAGAGAGAGAGGAGACGGCCTGAGCAGAGAGAGAGAGGAGACAGCCTGAGCAGAGAGAGAAGACAGCCTGAGCAGAGAGAGAGGAGACAGCCTGAGCAGAGAGAGAGGAGACAGCCTGAGCAGAGAGAGGAGAGCAGCCTGAGCAGAGAGAGAGGAGACAGCCTGAGCAGAGAGAGAGGAGACAGCCTGAGCAGAGAGAGGAGAGCAGCCTGAGCAGAGAGAGAGGAGACAGCCTGAGCAGAGAGAGAGGAGACAGCCTGAGCAGAGAGAGGAGACAGCCTGAGCAGAGAGAGAGGAGACAGCCTGAGCATAGAGAGAGGAGACAGCCTGAGCAGAGAGAGGAGAGCAGCCTGAGCAGAGAGAGGAGAGCAGCCTGAGCAGAGAGAGGAGAGCAGCCTGAGCAGAGAGAGAGGAGACGGGCTGAGCAGAGAGAGAGAGAGGAGACAGCCTGAGGAGAGAGAGAGAGGAGACAGCCTGAGCAGAGAGAGAGAGGAGACAGCCTGAGCAGAGAGAGGAGACAGCCTGAGCAGAGAGAGAGGAGACAGCCTGAGCAGAGAGAGAAGAGACAGCCTGAGCAGAGAGAGGAGACGGCCTGAGCAGAGAGAGAGGAGACAGCCTGAGCAGATAGAGAGGAGACGGCCTGAGCAGAGAGAGAGAGGAGACAGCCTGAGCAGAGAGAGAAGACAGCCTGAGCAGAGAGAGGAGACAGCCTGAGCAGAGAGAGGAGAGCAGCCTGAGCAGAGAGAGAGGAGACAGCCTGAGCAGAGAGAGAGGAGACAGCCTGAGCAGAGAGAGGAGAGCAGCCTGAGCAGAGAGAGAGGAGACAGCCTGAGCAGAGAGAGAGGAGACAGCCTGAGCAGAGAGAGGAGACAGCCTGAGCAGAGAGAGAGGAGACAGCCTGAGCATAGAGAGAGGAGACAGCCTGAGCAGAGAGAGGAGAGCAGCCTGAGCAGAGAGAGGAGAGCAGCCTGAGCAGAGAGAGAGGAGACGGCCTGAGCAGAGAGAGAGGAGACAGCCTGAGCAGAGAGAGAGGAGACGGCCTGAGCAGAGAGAGAGGAGACAGCCTGAGCAGAGAGAGAGGAGACAGCCTGAGCAGAGAGAGAGGAGACAGCCTGAGCAGAGAGAGAGGAGACGGCCTGAGCAGAGAGAGAGGAGACGGCCTGAGCAGAGAGAGAGGAGACAGCCTGAGCAGAGAGAGAGGAGACAGCCTGAGCAGAGAGAGAGGAGACAGCCTGAGCAGAGAGAGAGGAGACAGCCTGAGCAGAGAGAGGAGAGCAGCCTGAGCATAGAGAGAGGAGACAGCCTGAGCAGAGAGAGAGGAGACAGCCTGAGCAGAGAGAGAGAGGAGACGGCCTGAGCAGAGAGAGAGGAGACGGCCTGAGCAGAGAGAGAGGAGACAGCCTGAGCAGAGAGGGAGGAGACAGCCTGAGCAGAGAGAGGAGACAGCCTGAGCAGAGAGGGAGGAGACGGCCTGAGCAGAGAGAGGAGACAGCCTGAGCAGAGAGGGAGGAGACGGCCTGAGCAGAGAGAGGAGACAGCCTGAGCAGAGAGAGAGGAGACAGCCTGAGCAGAGAGAGAGGAGACAGCCTGAGCAGAGAGAGAGGAGACAGCCTGAGCAGAGACAGAGGAGACAGCCTGAGCAGAGAGGGAGGAGACAGCCTGAGCAGAGAGAGGAGACAGCCTGAGCAGAGAGGGAGGAGACAGCCTGAGCAGAGAGAGGAGACAGCCTGAGCAGAGAGAGAGGAGACGGCCTGAGCAGAGAGAGAGGAGACAGCCTGAGCAGAGAGAGAGGAGACAGCCTGAGCAGAGAGAGGAGACAGCCTGAGCAGAGAGGGAGGAGACAGCCTGAGCAGAGAGGGAGGAGGGCAGTCTTTGCTGGTTTGGGTTGTGACTTGCCCCTGTCCCTAGGAGAAGGACATTTACCTCCTTGATGACCCCCTGGCTGCAGTAGATGCTGATGTGGCCGCTCACCTGATGGAGAAATGCATCCAGGGAATCCTCAGACACCGGACCAGAATCCTTTGCACCCATCGGACTGAGCTGCTAGACAAGGCGGACATCCTGGTGCTGATGGATGATGGGAAGATTGTCTGCACAGGTGAGTGATGTGGGGGGTGTTTTGGGACACGGCAGGAGTCTGTTCTGTCTGCCTCTGTTAGCAGATATCCTGCTGGAGTGTTTCTCCTGTCTAGCAGTCTGTAGCAGGTCACGTTCTGTCTGTCTGTCTGTCTGTCTCTCTCTCTCTCTCTCTCTCTCTCTCTCTCTCTCTCTCTCTATCTATTTCCCCATCTCTCTTTCTCTGTTCCCTCCTCTCTCTCTCCTCCTCACTCTCTCTCCTCCTCTCTCTCCTCCCTTTTCCTCTCTCTCTCCCTGCCTCGTCTCTCTCTCTCCCCTCCTCCTCTCTCTCCTCCCCCTCCTCCTATCTCTCTCGCTCCTCCCCCTCCTCCTATCTCTCTCCCCCTCCTCCTCTCTCTCCCTCCCTCCTCCTCTTTATCCCCATCTCATCCTCTCTTTCCCCTTCTCTCTCTCCTCTCCCCCCTTGTAATGCAAAGATTTTGGATTCAGCCAATAACTTGCACACCCGAAGTACTTTAAGTATACAGTATTAGAGATGTAATCAAAAAGGGCTTTTACTTGGCTTTGGTTATGTTCTCAGTTACAGCTGCACAGCTAAACGGCATACAACAGGAAAAATGCTCCAAACACCCGAGGAAGCCCCAATCAGTCTAGTCTGATCCCGAGAGAGCAAGGGGGATTCTTGACCAGGCACCTGCACGGTCCATGGAGAAGCTTCTGGCACTATCCCAGCCTAGGCTCTTATTTATAGCATATTTTGTTAAGCTTCCTCCAATCAGTGCTGAGTGTTGTAGCAAAAATTGCATACTTAAACTGATGATTTCCTTTGTAGTAAACAACTATTGTGTGTGTGTGTGTGTGTGTGTGTGTGTGTGTGTGTGTGTGTGTGTGTGTGTGTGTGTGTGTGTGTGTGTGTGTGTGTGTGTGTGTGTGTGTGTGTAACCAGCACTCAATGAATAAGGAAAAGGTGAAAAAAAGTGTCTGCAAATATGTAGTGAACCAGTGATTAATGCGAGAGGATGTAATATAAAAACAATTGGAACGGCAGCTCATCAAGGAGTAACTAAATCCTAAACTACATATAGAAAAACAAAAACTGTGAGCGCACACTCGTAAAATAAAATATATAGCAATTTAATGAATAAAATACAAATATTACGTGACCATGAATATAGCAGGTAATCACGAATCGACAGTGATAAAATGAATGTAAAAAGGGGGGGTGAAGGTTGAGAATGCTGCAGCAAAAGAAATAGAGAGATTACAAGGTTGACAAAAGCAACATTAGGAGAGTGTTCATATTACCAATTACACCGGAACTGTTTGCTTATTTATATCGCAGCTGGAGCCACTCACCCATTTCTTCACAGGAGGACTGCTTCAGGCACATCTCATTTACAGGACTCAATATGGACTGTTTTTGTTCCTCAGCGTAATCTCTCTATTTCTTTTGCTGCAGCATTCTCAACCTTCACCCCCCCTTTTTATATTCATTTTATCACTGTAGATTCGTGATTACCTGCTATATTCATGGTCACGTAATATTTGCATTTTATTCATTAAATTGCTATATATTTTATTTTAGGAGTGTGCGCTCACAGTTTTTGTGTGTGTGTATGTATGTATGTATATGTATGTAGATGTGTGAAAAAGAAAGTGCACCCTCTTTGAATTCCATGGTTTTACATATCAGGACATAATAACAGTCATCTGTTCCTTAGCAGGTCTTAAACTTAGGTAAATACAACCTCAGATGAACAACAACACATGACATATTACACCGTCTGTGTTTGTGTGTGTGTTTACACATGACATCTTACACCATGTCAGGATTTATTTAACAAAAATAAAGCCAAAATGGAGAAGCCATGTGTGAAAAACTAAGTACACCTTATGATTCAATAGGTTGTAGAACCACCTTTAGCAGCAATAACTTGAAGTAATCGTTTTCTGTATGACTTTATCAGTCTCTCACATCGTTGTGGAGGAGTTTTGGCCGACTCTTCTTTACAACGTTGCTTCAGTTCATTGAGGTTTGCAGGCATTTGTTTATGCGCAGCTCTCTTAAGGTCCAGCCACAGCATTTCAATCGGGTTTAGGTCTGGACTTTCACTGAGCCATTGCAACACATTGATTCTTTTCTTTTTCAGCCATTCTGTTGTAGATTTGCTGGTGTGCTTGGGATCATTGTCCTGTTGCATGACCCAATTTCGGCCAAGCTTTAGCTGTCGGACAGATGGTCTCACATTTGACTCTAGAATACTTTGGTCTACAGAGGAGTTCATGGTCGACTCAATGACTGCAAGGTTCCCAGGTCCTGTGGCTGCAAAACAAGCCCAAATCATCACCCCTCCACCACCGTGCTTGACAGTTGGTATGAAGTGTTTGTGCTGATATGCTGTGTTGGTTTTTGAAAAACGTGGCGCTGTGCATTTATGGCCAAACATCTCCACTTTGGTCTCGTCTGTCCAAAGGACATTGTTCCAGAAGTCTTGTGGTTTGTTCAGATGCAACTTTGCAAACCTAAGTCGTGCTGCCATGTTCTTTTTAGAGAGAAGAGGCTTTCTCCTGGAACCCTTCCAAACAAACAATACTTGTTCAGTCTTTTTCTAATTGTACTGTCATGAACTTTAACATTTAACATGCTAACTGAGGCCTGTAGAGTCTGAGATGTAACTCTTGGGTATTTTGCAATTTCTCTGAGCATTGCACAGTCTGACCTTGGGGTGATTTTGCTGGGACGTCCACTCCTGGGAAGATTGGCAACTGTCTTGAATGTTTTCCACTTTTGAATAATCTTTCTCACTGTAGAATGATGGACTTTAAATTGTTTGGAAATGGCCTTATAACCCTTCCCAGATTAATGGGCAGCAACAATTGCTTCTCTAAGATCATTGCTGATGTCTTTCCTCCTTGGCATTGTGTTAACACACACACCTGAATGCTCCAGACCAGCAAACTGCTAAAACGTTGGCTTTTATAGAGGTTGTCACACTTGCTGATGATCAATTAATCAAGGGCATTTGATTAGCAGCACCTGTCTGCTACTTAGCATCTTAATTCCTATGGAAGCAGTAAGGGTGTACTTAGTTTTCCACACATGGCTTCTCCATTTTGGCTTTATTTTTGTTAAATAAATCATGACACGGTGTAATATGTCATGTGTACACACACACACACACACACACACACACACACACACACACACACACACACACACACACACACACACACACACACACACACACACACACACACACACACACACACACACACACACACACACGGTGTAATGTGTCATGTGTTGTTGTTCGTCTGAGGTTGTATTTACCTAAGTTTAAGACCTGCTAAGGAACAGATGATTGTTATTATTTCCTGATATGTAAAACCATAGAATTCACAGAGGGTGCACTTTCTTTTTCACATGACTGTGTGTGTGGGTGTGTGTGGGTGTGTGGGTGTGTGTGTGTGTGTGTGTGTGTGTGTGTGTGTGTGTGTGTGTGTGTGTGTGTGTGTGTGTGTATATATATATATCTCAAACGTGACAGAGAGATGAGCTCTGCTCACCCAAAGCACATGCCATGGCACACTTAAGCTGATGAGTGTTGCCTTCCCAGAGACCCCCTCCTCCTCGCTCATGCTCTTCTCTTTCTGCGTTTCAGGACCCCCGGATAAGATCCTCCCCCTGGTTGAAGCCTCCCCAAAGCTGCTAGGCTCACAGGGCCGGACACAGGAGGCGGGTGCGTGCCTGGTACCCAGTAATGGGACACTCCGGGGCGGGGGAAGGGATGGGGAAGCACACTAATACCTGTTACTCCCCAAAGCTGCTAGGCTCACAGGGCCGGACACAGGAGGCGGGTGCGTGCCTGGTACCCAGTAATGGGACACTCCGGGGCGGGGGAAGGGATGGGGAAGCACACTAATACCTGTTACTCCCCAAAGCTGCTAGTCTCACAGGGCCGGACACAGGAGGCGGGTGTGTGCCTGGTACCCAGTAATGGGACACTCCGGGGCGGGGGAAGGGATGGGGAAGCACACTAATACCTGTTACTCCCCAAAGCTGCTAGGCTCACAGGGCCGGACACAGGGGGCGGGTGCGTGCCTGGTACCCAGTAATGGGATACTCCGGGGCGGGGGAAGGGATGGGGAAGCACACTAATACCTGTTACTCCCCAAAGCTGCTAGTCTCACAGGGCCGGACACAGGAGGCGGGTGTGTGCCTGGTACCCAGTAATGGGACACTCCGGGGCGGGGGAAGGGATGGGGAAGCACACTAATACCTGTTACTCCCCAAAGCTGCTAGGCTCACAGGGCCGGACACAGGAGGCGGGTGCGTGCCTGGTACCCAGTAATGGGATACTCCGGGGCGGGGGAAGGGATGGGGAAGCACACTAATACCTGTTACTCCCCAAAGCTGCTAGTCTCACAGGGCCGGACACAGGAGGCGGGTGCGTGCCTGGTACCCAGTAATGGGATACTCCGGGGCGGGGGAAGGGATGGGGAAGCACACTAATACCTGTTACTCCCCAAAGCTGCTAGGCTCACAGGGCCGGACACAGGAGGCGGGTGCGTGCCTGGTACCCAGTAATGGGATACTCCGGGGCGGGGGAAGGGATGGGGAAGCACACTAATACCTGTTACTCCCCAAAGCTGCTAGTCTCACAGGGCCGGACACAGGAGGCGGGTGCGTGCCTGGTACCCAGTAATGGGATACTCCGGGGCGGGGGAAGGGATGGGGAAGCACACTAATACCTGTTACTCCCCAAAGCTGCTAGTCTCACAGGGCCGGACACAGGAGGCGGGTGCGTGCCTGGTACCCAGTAATGGGATACTCCGGGGCGGGGGAAGGGATGGGGAAGCACACTAATACCTGTTACTCCCCAAAGCTGCTAGGCTCACAGGGCCGGACACAGGAGGCGGGTGCGTGCCTGGTACCCAGTAATGGGACACTCCGGGGCGGGGGAAGGGATGGGGAAGCACACTAATACCTGTTACTGCCCAAAGCTGCTAGGCTCACAGGGCCGGACACAGGAGGAGGGTGCGTGCCTGGTACCCAGTAATGGGACACTCCGGGGCGGGGGGAGGGATGGGGAAGCACACTAATACCTGTTACTCCCCAAAGCTGCTAGTCTCACAGGGCCGGACACAGGAGGCGGGTGCGTGCCTGGTACCCAGTAATGGGACACTCCGGGGCGGGGGAAGGGGTGGGGAAGCACACTAATACCTGTTACTCCCCAAAGCTGCTAGGCTCACAGGGCCGGACACAGGAGGCGGGTGCGTGCCTGGTACCCAGTAATGGGACACTCCAGGGCGGGGGAAGGGATGGGGAAGCACACTAATACCTGTTACTCCCCAAAGCTGCTAGTCTCACAGGGCCGGGCACTGGAGGCGGGTGCGTGCCTGGTACCCAGTAATGGGATACTCCGGGGCGGGGGAAGGGATGGGGAAGCACACTAATACCTGTTACTCCCCAAAGCTGCTAGGCTCACAGGGCCGGACACAGGAGGCGGGTGCGTGCCTGGTACCCAGTAATGGGATACTCCGGGGCGGGGGAAGGGATGGGGAAGCACACTAATACCTGTTACTCCCCAAAGCTGCTAGTCTCACAGGGCCGGACACAGGAGGCGGGTGCGTGCCTGGTACCCAGTAATGGGATACTCCGGGGCGGGGGAAGGGATGGGGAAGCACACTAATACCTGTTACTCCCCAAAGCTGCTAGGCTCACAGGGCCGGACACAGGAGGCGGGTGCGTGCCTGGTACCCAGTAATGGGATACTCCGGGGCGGGGGAAGGGATGGGGAAGCACACTAATACCTGTTACTCCCCAAAGCTGCTAGTCTCACAGGGCCGGACACAGGAGGCGGTGCGTGCCTGGTACCCAGTAATGGGACACTCCGGGGCGGGGGAAGAGATGGGGAAGCACACTAATACCTGTTACTCCCCAAAGCTGCTAGGCTCACAGGGCCGGACACAGGAGGCGGGTGCTTGCCTGGTACCCAGTAATGGGATACTCCGGGGCGGGGGAAGGGATGGGGAAGCACACTAATACCTGTTACTCCCCAAAGCTGCTAGTCTCACAGGGCCGGACACAGGAGGCGGGTGCGTGCCTGGTACCCAGTAATGGGACACTCCGGGGCGGGGGAAGGGATGGGGAAGCACACTAATACCTGTTACTCCCCAAAGCTGCTAGTCTCACAGGGCCGGACACAGGAGGCGGGTGCGTGCCTTGTACCCAGTAATGGGATACTCCGGGGCGGGGGAAGGGATGGGGAAGCACACTAATACCTGTTACTCCCCAAAGCTGCTAGTCTCACAGGGCCGGACACAGGAGGCGGGTGCGTGCCTGGTACCCAGTAATGGGACACTCCGGGGCGGGGGGAGGGATGGGGAAGCACACTAATACCTGTTACTCCCCAAAGCTGCTAGTCTCACAGGGCCGGACACAGGAGGCGGGTGCGTGCCTGGTACCCAGTAATGGGATACTCCGGGGCGGGGGAAGGGATGGGGAAGCACACTAATACCTGTTACTCCCCAAAGCTGCTAGGCTCACAGGGCCGGACACAGGAGGCGGGTGCGTGCCTGGTACCCAGTAATGGGATACTCCGGGGCGGGGGAAGGGATGGGGAAGCACACTAATACCTGTAACTCCCCAAAGCTGCTAGGCTCACAGGGCCGGACACAGGAGGCGGGTGCGTGCCTGGTACCCAGTAATGGGACACTCCGGGGCGGGGGAAGGGATGGGGAAGCACACTAATACCTGTTACTCCCCAAAGCTGCTAGTCTCACAGGGCCGGGCACAGGAGGCGGGTGCGTGCCTGGTACCCAGTAATGGGATACTCCGGGGCGGGGGAAGGGATGGGGAAGCACACTAATACCTGTTACTCCCCAAAGCTGCTAGTCTCACAGGGCCGGACACAGGAGGCGGGTGCGTGCCTGGTACCCAGTAATGGGATACTCCGGGGCGGGGGAAGGGATGGGGAAGCACACTAATACCTGTTACTCCCCAAAGCTGCTAGGCTCACAGGGCCGGACACAGGAGGCGGGTGCGTGCCTGGTACCCAGTAATGGGACACTCCGGGGCGGGGGAAGGGATGGGGAAGCACACTAATACCTGTTACTCCCCAAAGCTGCTAGGCTCACAGGGCCGGACACAGGAGGAGGGTGCGTGCCTGGTACCCAGTAATGGGACACTCCGGGGCGGGGGAAGGGATGGGGAAGCACACTAATACCTGTTACTGCCCAAAGCTGCTAGGCTCACAGGGCCGGACACAGGAGGAGGGTGCGTGCCTGGTACCCAGTAATGGGACACTCCGGGGCGGGGGGAGGGATGGGGAAGCACACTAATACCTGTTACTCCCCAAAGCTGCTAGTCTCACAGGGCCGGACACAGGAGGCGGGTGCGTGCCTGGTACCCAGTAATGGGACACTCCGGGGCGGGGGAAGGGGTGGGGAAGCACACTAATACCTGTTACTCCCCAAAGCTGCTAGGCTCACAGGGCCGGACACAGGAGGCGGGTGCGTGCCTGGTACCCAGTAATGGGTCACTCCAGGGCGGGGGAAGGGATGGGGAAGCACACTAATACCTGTTACTCCCCAAAGCTGCTAGTCTCACAGGGCCGGGCACAGGAGGCGGGTGCGTGCCTGGTACCCAGTAATGGGATACTCCGGGGCGGGGGAAGGGATGGGGAAGCACACTAATACCTGTTACTCCGCAAAGCTGCTAGTCTCACAGGGCCGGACACAGGAGGCGGGTGCGTGCCTGGTACCCAGTAATGGGACACTCCGGGGCGGGGGAAGGGATGGGGAAGCACACTAATACCTGTTACTCCCCAAAGCTGCTAGTCTCACAGGGCCGGACACAGGAGGCGGGTGTGTGCCTGGTACCCAGTAATGGGACACTCCGGGGCGGGGGAAGGGATGGGGAAGCACACTAATACCTGTTACTCCCCAAAGCTGCTAGTCTCACAGGGCCGGACACAGGGGGCGGGTGCGTGCCTTGTACCCAGTAATGGGATACTCCGGGGCGGGGGAAGGGATGGGGAAGCACACTAATACCTGTTACTCCCCAAAGCTGCTAGTCTCACAGGGCCGGACACAGGAGGCGGGTGCGTGCCTGGTACCCAGTAATGGGACACTCCGGGGCGGGGGGAGGGATGGGGAAGCACACTAATACCTGTTACTCCCCAAAGCTGCTAGTCTCACAGGGCCGGACACAGGAGGCGGGTGCGTGCCTGGTACCCAGTAATGGGATACTCCGGGGCGGGGGAAGGGATGGGGAAGCACACTAATACCTGTTACTCCCCAAAGCTGCTAGGCTCACAGGGCCGGACACAGGAGGCGGGTGCGTGCCTGGTACCCAGTAATGGGATACTCCGGGGCGGGGGAAGGGATGGGGAAGCACACTAATACCTGTAACTCCCCAAAGCTGCTAGGCTCACAGGGCCGGACACAGGAGGCGGGTGCGTGCCTGGTACCCAGTAATGGGACACTCCGGGGCGGGGGAAGGGATGGGGAAGCACACTAATACCTGTTACTCCCCAAAGCTGCTAGTCTCACAGGGCCGGGCACAGGAGGCGGGTGCGTGCCTGGTACCCAGTAATGGGATACTCCGGGGCGGGGGAAGGGATGGGGAAGCACACTAATACCTGTTACTCCCCAAAGCTGCTAGTCTCACAGGGCCGGACACAGGAGGCGGGTGCGTGCCTGGTACCCAGTAATGGGATACTCCGGGGCGGGGGAAGGGATGGGGAAGCACACTAATACCTGTTACTCCCCAAAGCTGCTAGGCTCACAGGGCCGGACACAGGAGGCGGGTGCGTGCCTGGTACCCAGTAATGGGACACTCCGGGGCGGGGGAAGGGATGGGGAAGCACACTAATACCTGTTACTCCCCAAAGCTGCTAGGCTCACAGGGCCGGACACAGGAGGCGGGTGCGTGCCTGGTACCCAGTAATGGGATACTCCGGGGCGGGGGAAGGGATGGGGAAGCACACTAATACCTGTTACTCCCCAAAGCTGCTAGTCTCACAGGGCCGGACACAGGAGGCGGGTGCGTGCCTGGTACCCAGTAATGGGACACTCCGGGGCGGGGGGAGGGATGGGGAAGCACACTAATACCTGTTACTCCCCAAAGCTGCTAGGCTCACAGGGCCGGACACAGGAGGCGGGTGCGTGCCTGGTACCCAGTAATGGGACACTCCGGGGCGGGGGAAGGGATGGGGAAGCACACTAATACCTGTTACTCCCCAAAGCTGCTAGGCTCACAGGGCCGGACACAGGAGGAGGGTGCGTGCCTGGTACCCAGTAATGGGACACTCCGGGGCGGGGGAAGGGATGGGGAAGCACACTAATACCTGTTACTGCCCAAAGCTGCTAGGCTCACAGGGCCGGACACAGGAGGAGGGTGCGTGCCTGGTACCCAGTAATGGGACACTCCGGGGCGGGGGGAGGGATGGGGAAGCACACTAATACCTGTTACTCCCCAAAGCTGCTAGTCTCACAGGGCCGGACACAGGAGGCGGGTGCGTGCCTGGTACCCAGTAATGGGACACTCCGGGGCGGGGGAAGGGGTGGGGAAGCACACTAATACCTGTTACTCCCCAAAGCTGCTAGGCTCACAGGGCCGGACACAGGAGGCGGGTGCGTGCCTGGTACCCAGTAATGGGACACTCCAGGGCGGGGGAAGGGATGGGGAAGCACACTAATACCTGTTACTCCCCAAAGCTGCTAGTCTCACAGGGCCGGGCACAGGAGGCGGGTGCGTGCCTGGTACCCAGTAATGGGATACTCCGGGGCGGGGGAAGGGATGGGGAAGCACACTAATACCTGTTACTCCGCAAAGCTGCTAGTCTCACAGGGCCGGACACAGGAGGCGGGTGCGTGCCTGGTACCCAGTAATGGGACACTCCGGGGCGGGGGAAGGGATGGGGAAGCACACTAATACCTGTTACTCCCCAAAGCTGCTAGTCTCACAGGGCCGGACACAGGAGGCGGGTGCGTGCCTTGTACCCAGTAATGGGATACTCCGGGGCGGGGGAAGGGATGGGGAAGCACACTAATACCTGTTACTCCCCAAAGCTGCTAGTCTCACAGGGCCGGACACAGGAGGCGGGTGCGTGCCTGGTACCCAGTAATGGGACACTCCGGGGCGGGGGGAGGGATGGGGAAGCACACTAATACCTGTTACTCCCCAAAGCTGCTAGTCTCACAGGGCCGGACACAGGAGGCGGGTGCGTGCCTGGTACCCAGTAATGGGATACTCCGGGGCGGGGGAAGGGATGGGGAAGCACACTAATACCTGTTACTCCCCAAAGCTGCTAGGCTCACAGGGCCGGACACAGGAGGCGGGTGCGTGCCTGGTACCCAGTAATGGGATACTCCGGGGCGGGGGAAGGGATGGGGAAGCACACTAATACCTGTAACTCCCCAAAGCTGCTAGGCTCACAGGGCCGGACACAGGAGGCGGGTGCGTGCCTGGTACCCAGTAATGGGACACTCCGGGGCGGGGGAAGGGATGGGGAAGCACACTAATACCTGTTACTCCCCAAAGCTGCTAGTCTCACAGGGCCGGGCACAGGAGGCGGGTGCGTGCCTGGTACCCAGTAATGGGATACTCCGGGGCGGGGGAAGGGATGGGGAAGCACACTAATACCTGTTACTCCCCAAAGCTGCTAGTCTCACAGGGCCGGACACAGGAGGCGGGTGCGTGCCTGGTACCCAGTAATGGGATACTCCGGGGCGGGGGAAGGGATGGGGAAGCACACTAATACCTGTTACTCCCCAAAGCTGCTAGGCTCACAGGGCCGGACACAGGAGGCGGGTGCGTGCCTGGTACCCAGTAATGGGACACTCCGGGGCGGGGGAAGGGATGGGGAAGCACACTAATACCTGTTACTCCCCAAAGCTGCTAGGCTCACAGGGCCGGACACAGGAGGCGGGTGCGTGCCTGGTACCCAGTAATGGGATACTCCGGGGCGGGGGAAGGGATGGGGAAGCACACTAATACCTGTTACTCCCCAAAGCTGCTAGTCTCACAGGGCCGGACACAGGAGGCGGGTGCGTGCCTGGTACCCAGTAATGGGACACTCCGGGGCGGGGGGAGGGATGGGGAAGCACACTAATACCTGTTACTCCCCAAAGCTGCTAGGCTCACAGGGCCGGACACAGGAGGCGGGTGCGTGCCTGGTACCCAGTAATGGGACACTCCGGGGCGGGGGAAGGGATGGGGAAGCACACTAATACCTGTTACTCCCCAAAGCTGCTAGTCTCACAGGGCCGGACACAGGAGGCGGGTGCGTGCCTGGTACCCAGTAATGGGACACTCCGGGGCGGGGGAAGGGATGGGGAAGCACACTAATACCTGTTACTGCCCAAAGCTGCTAGGCTCACAGGGCCGGACACAGGAGGCGGGTGCGTGCCTGGTACCCAGTAATGGGACACTCCGGGGCGGGGGAAGGGATGGGGAAGCACACTAATACCTGTTACTCCCCAAAGCTGCTAGGCTCGCAGGGCCGGACACAGGAGGCGGGTGCGTGCCTGGTACCCAGTAATGGGATACTCCGGGGCGGGGGAAGGGATGGGAAAGCACACTAATACCTGTTACTCCCCAAAGCTGCTAGTCTCACAGGGCCGGACACAGGAGGCGGGTGCGTGCCTGGTACCCAGTAATGGGACACTCCGGGGCGGGGGAAGGGATGGGGAAGCACACTAATACCTGTTACTCCCCAAAGCTGCTAGTCTCACAGGGCCGGACACAGGAGGCGGGTGCGTGCCTGGTACCCAGTAATGGGACACTCCGGGGCGGGGGAAGGGATGGGGAAGCACACTAATACCTGTTACTCCCCAAAGCTGCTAGTCTCACAGGGCCGGACACAGGAGGCGGGTGCGTGCCTGGTACCCAGTAATGGGACACTCCGGGGCGGGGGAAGGGATGGGGAAGCACACTAATACCTGTTACTCCCCAAAGCTGCTAGGCTCACAGGGCCGGACACAGGAGGCGGGTGCGTGCCTGGTACCCAGTAATGGGACACTCCGGGGCGGGGGAAGGGATGGGGAAGCACACTAATACCTGTTACTCCCCAAAGCTGCTAGGCTCACAGGGCCGGACACAGGAGGCGGGTGCGTGCCTGGTACCCAGTAATGGGACACTCCGGGGCGGGGGAAGGGATGGGGAAGCACACTAATACCTGTTACTCCCCAAATCTGCTAGGCTCACAGGGCCGGACACAGGAGGCGGGTGCGTGCCTGGTACCCAGTAATGGGACACTCCGGGGCGGGGGAAGGGATGGGGAAGCACACTAATACCTGTTACTCCCCAAAGCTGCTAGGCTCACAGGGCCGGACACAGGAGGCGGGTGCGTGCCTGGTACCCAGTAATGGGACACTCCGGGGCGGGGGAAGGGATGGGGAAGCACACTAATACCTGTTACTCCCCAAAGCTGCTAGTCTCACAGGGCCGGGCACAGGAGGCGGGTGTGTGCCTGGTACCCAGTAATGGGACACTCCGGGGCGGGGGAAGGGATGGGGAAGCACACTAATACCTGTTACTGCCCAAAGCTGCTAGGCTCACAGGGCCGGACACAGGAGGCGGGTGCGTGCCTGGTACCCAGTAATGGGACACTCCGGGGCGGGGGAAGGGATGGGGAAGCACACTAATACCTGTTACTCCCCAAAGCTGCTAGGCTCACAGGGCCGGACACAGGAGGCGGGTGCGTGCCTGGTACCCAGTAATGGGACACTCCGGGGCGGGGGAAGGGATGGGGAAGCACACTAATACCTGTTACTCCCCAAAGCTGCTAGGCTCACAGGGCCGGACACAGGAGGCGGGTGTGTGCCTGGTACCCAGTAATGGGACACTACGGGGCGGGGGAAGGGATGGGGAAGCACACTAATACCTGTTACTCCCCAAAGCTGCTAGTCTCACAGGGCCGGACACAGGAGGCGGGTGCGTGCCTGGTACCCAGTAATGGGATACTCCGGAGCGGGGGAAGGGATGGGGAAGCACACTAATACCTGTTACTCCCCAAAGCTGCTAGTCTCACAGGGCCGGGCACAGGAGGCGGGTGTGTGCCTGGTACCCAGTAATGGGACACTCCGGGGCGGGGGAAGGGATGGGGAAGCACACTAATACCTGTTACTCCACAAAGCTGCTAGGCTCACAGGGCCGGACACAGGAGGCGGGTGCGTGCCTGGTACCCAGTAATGGGACACTCCGGGGCGGGGGAAGGGATGGGGAAGCACACTAATACCTGTTACTCCCCAAAGCTGCTAGTCTCACAGGGCCGGACACAGGAGGCGGGTGCGTGCCTGGTACCCAGTAATGGGACACTCCGGGGCGGGGGAAGGGATGGGGAAGCACACTAATACCTGTTACTCCCCAAAGCTGCTAGTCTCACAGGGCCGGACACAGGAGGCGGGTGTGTGCCTGGTACCCAGTAATGGGATACTCCGGGGCGGGGGAAGGGATGGGGAAGCACACTAATACCTGTTACTCCCCAAAGCTGCTAGGCTCACAGGGCCGGACACAGGAGGCGGGTGCGTGCCTGGTACCCAGTAATGGGACACTCCGGGGCGGGGGAAGGGATGGGGAAGCACACTAATACCTGTTACTCCCCAAAGCTGCTAGTCTCACAGGGCCGGACACAGGAGGCGGGTGCGTGCCTGGTACCCAGTAATGGGACACTCCGGGGCGGGGGAAGGGATGGGGAAGCACACTAATACCTGTTACTCCCCAAAGCTGCTAGGCTCGCAGGGCCGGACACAGGAGGCGGGTGCGTGCCTGGTACCCAGTAATGGGATACTCCGGGGCGGGGGAAGGGATGGGGAAGCACACTAATACCTGTTACTCCCCAAAGCTGCTAGTCTCACAGGGCCGGACACAGGAGGCGGGTGTGTGCCTGGTACCCAGTAATGGGACACTCCGGGGCGGGGGAAGGGATGGGGAAGCACACTAATACCTGTTACTCCCCAAAGCTGCTAGTCTCACAGGGCCGGACACAGGGGGCGGGTGCGTGCCTGGTACCCAGTAATGGGATACTCCGGGGCGGGGGAAGGGATGGGGAAGCACACTAATACCTGTTACTGCCCAAAGCTGCTAGGCTCACAGGGCCGGACACAGGAGGCGGGTGCGTGCCTGGTACCCAGTAATGGGACACTCCGGGGCGGGGGAAGGGATGGGGAAGCACACTAATACCTGTTACTCCCCAAAGCTGCTAGTCTCACAGGGCCGGACACAGGAGGCGGTGCGTGCCTGGTACCCAGTAATGGGACACTCCGGGGCGGGGGAAGAGATGGGGAAGCACACTAATACCTGTTACTCCCCAAAGCTGCTAGGCTCACAGGGCCGGACACAGGAGGCGGGTGCTTGCCTGGTACCCAGTAATGGGATACTCCGGGGCGGGGGAAGGGATGGGGAAGCACACTAATACCTGTTACTCCCCAAAGCTGCTAGTCTCACAGGGCCGGACACAGGAGGCGGGTGCGTGCCTGGTACCCAGTAATGGGACACTCCGGGGCGGGGGAAGGGATGGGGAAGCACACTAATACCTGTTACTCCCCAAAGCTGCTAGTCTCACAGGGCCGGACACAGGAGGCGGGTGCGTGCCTTGTACCCAGTAATGGGATACTCCGGGGCGGGGGAAGGGATGGGGAAGCACACTAATACCTGTTACTCCCCAAAGCTGCTAGTCTCACAGGGCCGGACACAGGAGGCGGGTGCGTGCCTGGTACCCAGTAATGGGACACTCCGGGGCGGGGGGAGGGATGGGGAAGCACACTAATACCTGTTACTCCCCAAAGCTGCTAGTCTCACAGGGCCGGACACAGGAGGCGGGTGCGTGCCTGGTACCCAGTAATGGGATACTCCGGGGCGGGGGAAGGGATGGGGAAGCACACTAATACCTGTTACTCCCCAAAGCTGCTAGGCTCACAGGGCCGGACACAGGAGGCGGGTGCGTGCCTGGTACCCAGTAATGGGATACTCCGGGGCGGGGGAAGGGATGGGGAAGCACACTAATACCTGTAACTCCCCAAAGCTGCTAGGCTCACAGGGCCGGACACAGGAGGCGGGTGCGTGCCTGGTACCCAGTAATGGGACACTCCGGGGCGGGGGAAGGGATGGGGAAGCACACTAATACCTGTTACTCCCCAAAGCTGCTAGTCTCACAGGGCCGGGCACAGGAGGCGGGTGCGTGCCTGGTACCCAGTAATGGGATACTCCGGGGCGGGGGAAGGGATGGGGAAGCACACTAATACCTGTTACTCCCCAAAGCTGCTAGTCTCACAGGGCCGGACACAGGAGGCGGGTGCGTGCCTGGTACCCAGTAATGGGATACTCCGGGGCGGGGGAAGGGATGGGGAAGCACACTAATACCTGTTACTCCCCAAAGCTGCTAGGCTCACAGGGCCGGACACAGGAGGCGGGTGCGTGCCTGGTACCCAGTAATGGGACACTCCGGGGCGGGGGAAGGGATGGGGAAGCACACTAATACCTGTTACTCCCCAAAGCTGCTAGGCTCACAGGGCCGGACACAGGAGGCGGGTGCGTGCCTGGTACCCAGTAATGGGATACTCCGGGGCGGGGGAAGGGATGGGGAAGCACACTAATACCTGTTACTCCCCAAAGCTGCTAGTCTCACAGGGCCGGACACAGGAGGCGGGTGCGTGCCTGGTACCCAGTAATGGGACACTCCGGGGCGGGGGGAGGGATGGGGAAGCACACTAATACCTGTTACTCCCCAAAGCTGCTAGGCTCACAGGGCCGGACACAGGAGGCGGGTGCGTGCCTGGTACCCAGTAATGGGACACTCCGGGGCGGGGGAAGGGATGGGGAAGCACACTAATACCTGTTACTCCCCAAAGCTGCTAGTCTCACAGGGCCGGACACAGGAGGCGGGTGCGTGCCTGGTACCCAGTAATGGGACACTCCGGGGCGGGGGAAGGGATGGGGAAGCACACTAATACCTGTTACTGCCCAAAGCTGCTAGGCTCACAGGGCCGGACACAGGAGGCGGGTGCGTGCCTGGTACCCAGTAATGGGACACTCCGGGGCGGGGGAAGGGATGGGGAAGCACACTAATACCTGTTACTCCCCAAAGCTGCTAGGCTCGCAGGGCCGGACACAGGAGGCGGGTGCGTGCCTGGTACCCAGTAATGGGATACTCCGGGGCGGGGGAAGGGATGGGAAAGCACACTAATACCTGTTACTCCCCAAAGCTGCTAGTCTCACAGGGCCGGACACAGGAGGCGGGTGCGTGCCTGGTACCCAGTAATGGGACACTCCGGGGCGGGGGAAGGGATGGGGAAGCACACTAATACCTGTTACTCCCCAAAGCTGCTAGTCTCACAGGGCCGGACACAGGAGGCGGGTGCGTGCCTGGTACCCAGTAATGGGACACTCCGGGGCGGGGGAAGGGATGGGGAAGCACACTAATACCTGTTACTCCCCAAAGCTGCTAGTCTCACAGGGCCGGACACAGGAGGCGGGTGCGTGCCTGGTACCCAGTAATGGGACACTCCGGGGCGGGGGAAGGGATGGGGAAGCACACTAATACCTGTTACTCCCCAAAGCTGCTAGGCTCACAGGGCCGGACACAGGAGGCGGGTGCGTGCCTGGTACCCAGTAATGGGACACTCCGGGGCGGGGGAAGGGATGGGGAAGCACACTAATACCTGTTACTCCCCAAAGCTGCTAGGCTCACAGGGCCGGACACAGGAGGCGGGTGCGTGCCTGGTACCCAGTAATGGGACACTCCGGGGCGGGGGAAGGGATGGGGAAGCACACTAATACCTGTTACTCCCCAAATCTGCTAGGCTCACAGGGCCGGACACAGGAGGCGGGTGCGTGCCTGGTACCCAGTAATGGGACACTCCGGGGCGGGGGAAGGGATGGGGAAGCACACTAATACCTGTTACTCCCCAAAGCTGCTAGGCTCACAGGGCCGGACACAGGAGGCGGGTGTGTGCCTGGTACCCAGTAATGGGACACTCCGGGGCGGGGGAAGGGATGGGGAAGCACACTAATACCTGTTACTCCCCAAAGCTGCTAGGCTCACAGGGCCGGACACAGGAGGCGGGTGCGTGCCTGGTACCCAGTAATGGGATACTCCGGGGCGGGGGAAGGGATGGGGAAGCACACTAATACCTGTTACTCCCCAAAGCTGCTAGGCTCACAGGGCCTGACACAGGAGGCGGGTGCGTGCCTGGTACCCAGTAATGGGATACTCCGGGGCGGGGGAAGGGATGGGGAAGCACACTAATACCTGTTACTCCCCAAAGCTGCTAGGCTCACAGGGCCGGACACAGGAGGCGGGTGCGTGCCTGGTACCCAGTAATGGGACACTCCGGGGCGGGGGAAGGGATGGGGAAGCACACTAATACCTGTTACTCCCCAAAGCTGCTAGTCTCACAGGGCCGGGCACAGGAGGCGGGTGTGTGCCTGGTACCCAGTAATGGGACACTCCGGGGCGGGGGAAGGGATGGGGAAGCACACTAATACCTGTTACTGCCCAAAGCTGCTAGGCTCACAGGGCCGGACACAGGAGGCGGGTGCGTGCCTGGTACCCAGTAATGGGACACTCCGGGGCGGGGGAAGGGATGGGGAAGCACACTAATACCTGTTACTCCCCAAAGCTGCTAGGCTCACAGGGCCGGACACAGGAGGCGGGTGCGTGCCTGGTACCCAGTAATGGGACACTCCGGGGCGGGGGAAGGGATGGGGAAGCACACTAATACCTGTTACTCCCCAAAGCTGCTAGGCTCACAGGGCCGGACACAGGAGGCGGGTGTGTGCCTGGTACCCAGTAATGGGACACTACGGGGCGGGGGAAGGGATGGGGAAGCACACTAATACCTGTTACTCCCCAAAGCTGCTAGTCTCACAGGGCCGGACACAGGAGGCGGGTGCGTGCCTGGTACCCAGTAATGGGATACTCCGGAGCGGGGGAAGGGATGGGGAAGCACACTAACACCTGTTACTCCCCAAAGCTGCTAGTCTCACAGGGCCGGGCACAGGAGGCGGGTGTGTGCCTGGTACCCAGTAATGGGACACTCCGGGGCGGGGGAAGGGATGGGAAAGCACACTAATACCTGTTACTCCACAAAGCTGCTAGGCTCACAGGGCCGGACACAGGAGGCGGGTGCGTGCCTGGTACCCAGTAATGGGACACTCCGGGGCGGGGGAAGGGATGGGGAAGCACACTAATACCTGTTACTCCCCAAAGCTGCTAGTCTCACAGGGCCGGACACAGGAGGCGGGTGCGTGCCTGGTACCCAGTAATGGGACACTCCGGGGCGGGGGAAGGGATGGGGAAGCACACTAATACCTGTTACTCCCCAAAGCTGCTAGGCTCACAGGGCCGGACACAGGAGGCGGGTGCGTGCCTGGTACCCAGTAATGGGACACTCCGGGGCGGGGGAAGGGATGGGGAAGCACACTAATACCTGTTACTGCCCAAAGCTGCTAGTCTCACAGGGCCGGACACAGGGGGCGGGTGCGTGCCTGGTACCCAGTAATGGGATACTCCGGGGCGGGGGAAGGGATGGGGAAGCACACTAATACCTGTTACTGCCCAAAGCTGCTAGGCTCACAGGGCCGGACACAGGAGGCGGGTGCGTGCCTGGTACCCAGTAATGGGACACTCCGGGGCGGGGGAAGGGATGGGGAAGCACACTAATACCTGTTACTCCCCAAAGCTGCTAGGCTCGCAGGGCCGGACACAGGAGGCGGGTGCGTGCCTGGTACCCAGTAATGGGACACTCCGGGGTGGGGGAAGGGATGGGGAAGCACACTAATACCTGTTACTCCCCAAAGCTGCTAGTCTCACAGGGCCGGACACAGGAGGCAGGTGTGTGCCTGGTACCCAGTAATGGGACACTCCGGGGCGGGGGAAGGGATGGGGAAGCACACTAATACCTGTTACTCCCCAAAGCTGCTAGTCTCACAGGGCCGGACACAGGGGGCGGGTGCGTGCCTGGTACCCAGTAATGGGATACTCCGGGGCGGGGGAAGGGATGGGGAAGCACACTAATACCTGTTACTGCCCAAAGCTGCTAGTCTCACAGGGCCGGACACAGGAGGCGGGTGCGTGCCTGGTACCCAGTAATGGGACACTCCGGGGCGGGGGAAGGGATGGGGAAGCACACTAATACCTGTTACTCCCCAAAGCTGCTAGGCTCGCAGGGCCGGACACAGGAGGCGGGTGCGTGCGTGGTACCCAGTAATGGGACACTCCGGGGCGGGGGAAGGGATGGGGAAGCACACTAATACCTGTTACTCCCCAAAGCTGCTAGGCTCGCAGGGCCGGACACAGGAGGCGGGTGCGTGCCTGGTACCCAGTAATGGGATACTCCGGGGCGGGGGAAGGGATGGGGAAGCACACTAATACCTGTTACTCCCCAAAGCTGCTAGTCTCACAGGGCCGGACACAGGAGGCGGGTGTGTGCCTGGTACCCAGTAATGGGACACTCCGGGGCGGGGGAAGGGATGGGGAAGCACACTAATACCTGTTACTCCCCAAAGCTGCTAGTCTCACAGGGCCGGACACAGGAGGCGGGTGCGTGCCTGGTACCCAGTAATGGGATACTCCGGGGCGGGGGAAGGGATGGGGAAGCACACTAATACCTGTTACTCCCCAAAGCTGCTAGTCTCACAGGGCCGGACACAGGAGGCGGGTGCGGGCCTGATACCCAGTAATGGGACACTCCGGGGCGGGGGAAGGGATGGGGAAGCACACTAATACCTGTTACTGCCCAAAGCTGCTAGTCTCACAGGGCCGGACACAGGAGGCGGGTGCGTGCCTGGTACCCAGTAATGGGACACTCCGGGGCGGGGGAAGGGATGGGGAAGCACACTAATACCTGTTACTCCCCAAAGCTGCTAGTCTCACAGGGCCGGACACAGGAGGCGGGTGCGTGCCTGGTACCCAGTAATGGGACACTCCGGGGCGGGGGAAGGGATGGGGAAGCACACTAATACCTGTTACTCCCCAAAGCTGCTAGTCTCACAGGGCCGGGCACAGGAGGCGGGTGTGTGCCTGGTACCCAGTAATGGGACACTCCGGGGCGGGGGAAGGGATGGGGAAGCACACTAATACCTGTTACTGCCCAAAGCTGCTAGGCTCACAGGGCCGGACACAGGAGGCGGGTGCGTGCCTGGTACCCAGTAATGGGACACTCCGGGGCGGGGGAAGGGATGGGGAAGCACACTAATACCTGTTACTCCCCAAAGCTGCTAGGCTCACAGGGCCGGACACAGGAGGCGGGTGCGTGCCTGGTACCCAGTAATGGGATACTCCGGGGCGGGGGAAGGGATGGGGAAGCACACTAATACCTGTTACTCCCCAAAGCTGCTAGTCTCACAGGGCCGGACACAGGAGGCGGGTGCGTGCCTGGTACCCAGTAATGGGACACTCCGGGGCGGGGGAAGGGATGGGGAAGCACACTAATACCTGTTACTGCCCAAAGCTGCTAGTCTCACAGGGCCGGACACAGGAGGCGGGTGTGTGCCTGGTACCCAGTAATGGGATACTCCGGGGCGGGGGAAGGGATGGGGAAGCACACTAATACCTGTTACTGCCCAAAGCTGCTAGGCTCACAGGGCCGGACACAGGAGGCGGGTGCGTGCCTGGTACCCAGTAATGGGATACTCCGGGGCGGGGGAAGGGATGGGGAAGCACACTAATACAGTACCTGTTACTCCCCAAAGCTGCTAGGCTCACAGGGCCGGACACAGGAGGCGGGTGCGTGCCTGGTACCCAGTAATGGGATACTCCGGGGCGGGGGAAGTGATGGGGAAGCACACTAATACCTGTTACTCCCCAAAGCTGCTAGTCTCACAGGGCCGGACACAGGAGGCGGGTGCGTGCCTGGTACCCAGTAATGGGATACTCCGGGGCGGGGGAAGGGATGGGGAAGCACACTAATACCTGTTACTTGTTAGGCTCACAGGGCCGGACACAGGAGGCGGGTGTGTGCCTGGTACCCAGTAATGGGATACTCCGGGGCGGGGGAAGGGATGGGGAAGCACACTAATACCTGTTACTCCCCAAAGCTGCTAGTCTCACAGGGCCGGACACAGGAGGCGGGTGCGTGCCTGGTACCCAGTAATGGGATACTCCGGGGCGGGGGAAGGGATGGGGAAGCACACTAATACCTGTTACTCCCCAAAGCTGCTAGGCTCACAGGGCCGGACACAGGAGGCGGGTGCGTGCCTGGTACCCAGTAATGGGACACTCCGGAGCGGGGGAAGGGATGGGGAAGCACACTAATACCTGTTACTCCCCAAAGCTGCTAGGCTCACAGGGCCGGACACAGGAGGCGGGTGTGTGCCTGGTACCCAGTAATGGGACACTCCGGGGCGGGGGGAGGGATGGGGAAGCACACTAATACCTGTTACTCCCCAAAGCTGCTAGTCTCACAGGGCCGGACACAGGAGGCGGGTGCGTGCCTGGTACCCAGTAATGGGACACTCCGGGGCGGGGGAAGGGATGGGGAAGCACACTAATACCTGTTACTCCCCAAAGCTGCTAGGCTCACAGGGCCGGACACAGGAGGCGGGTGTGTGCCTGGTACCCAGTAATGGGACACTCCGGGGCGGGGGAAGGGATGGTGAAGCACACTAATACCTGTTACTCCCCAAAGCTGCTAGGCTCACAGGGCCGGACACAGGAGGCGGGTGCGTGCCTGGTACCCAGTAATGGGACACTCCGGGGCGGGGGAAGGGATGGGGAAGCACACTAATACCTGTTACTGCCCAAAGCTGCTAGTCTCACAGGGCCGGACACGGGGCGGGTGCGTGCCTGGTACCCAGTAATGGGATACTCCGGGGCGGGGGAAGGGATGGGGAAGCACACTAATACCTGTTACTCCCCAAAACTGCTAGGCTCACAGGGCCGGACACAGGAGGCGGGTGCGTGCCTGGTACCCAGTAATGGGACACTCCGGGGCGGGGGAAGGGATGGGGAAGCACACTAATACCTGTTACTGCCCAAAGCTGCTAGTCTCACAGGGCCGGACACAGGGGGCGGGTGCGTGCCTGGTACCCAGTAATGGGATACTCCGGGGCGGGGGAAGGGATGGGGATGCACACTAATACCTGTTACTGCCCAAAGCTGCTAGGCTCACAGGGCCGGACACAGGAGGCGGGTGCGTGCCTGGTACCCAGTAATGGGACACTCCGGGGCGGGGGAAGGGATGGGGAAGCACACTAATACCTGTTACTCCCCAAAGCTGCTAGTCTCACAGGGCCGGACACAGGAGGCGGGTGCGTGCCTGGTACCCAGTAATGGGATACTCCGGGGCGGGGGAAGGGATGGGGAAGCACACTAATACCTGTTACTCCCCAAAGCTGCTAGTCTCACAGGGCCGGACACAGGAGGCGGGTGTGTGCCTGGTACCCAGTAATGGGACACTCCGGGGCGGGGGAAGGGATGGGGAAGCACACTAATACCTGTTACTCCCCAAAGCTGCTAGTCTCACAGGGCCGGACACAGGAGGCGGGTGTGTGCCTGGTACCCAGTAATGGGACACTCCGGGGCGGGGGAAGGGATGGGGAAGCACACTAATACCTGTTACTGCCCAAAGCTGCTAGGCTCACAGGGCCGGATACAGGAGGCGGGTGTGTGCCTGGTACCCAGTAATGGGACACTCCGGGGCGGGGGAAGGGATGGGGAAGCACACTAATACCTGTTACTCCCCAAAGCTGCTAGTCTCACAGGGCCGGACACAGGAGGCGGGTGCGGGTCTGGTACCCAGTAATGGGACACTCCGGGGCGGGGGAAGGGATGGGGAAGCACACTAATACCTGTTACTGCCCAAAGCTGCTAGGCTCACAGTGCCGGACACAGGAGGCGGGTGCGTGCCTGGTACCCAGTAATGGGACACTCCGGGGCGGGGGAAGGGATGGGGAAGCACACTAATACCTGTTACTCCCCAAAGCTGCTAGGCTCACAGGGCCGGACACAGGAGGCGGGTGCGTGCCTGGTACCCAGTAATGGGACACTCCGGGGCGGGGGAAGGGATGGGGAAGCACACTAATACCTGTTACTCCCCAAAGCTGCTAGTCTCACAGGGCCGGACACAGGAGGCGGGTGTGTGCCTGGTACCCAGTAATGGGATACTCCGGGGCGGGGGAAGGGATGGGGAAGCACACTAATACCTGTTACTCCCCAAAGCTGCTAGGCTCACAGGGCCGGACACAGGAGGCGGGTGCGTGCCTGGTACCCAGTAATGGGATACTCCGGGGCGGGGGAAGGGATGGGGAAGCACACTAATACCTGTTACTCCCCAAAGCTGCTAGGCTCACAGGGCCGGACACAGGAGGCGGGTGCGTGCCTGGTACCCAGTAATGGGATACTCCGGGGCGGGGGAAGGGATGGGGAAGCACACTAATACCTGTTACTCCCCAAAGCTGCTAGTCTCACAGGGCCGGACACAGGAGGCGGGTGCGTGCCTGGTACCCAGTAATGGGACACTCCGGGGCGGGGGAAGGGATGGGGAAGCACACTAATACCTGTTACTCCCCAAATCTGCTAGTCTCACAGGGCCGGACACAGGAGGCGGGTGCGTGCCTGGTACCCAGTAATGGGACACTCCGGGGCGGGGGAAGGGATGGGGAAGCACACTAATACCTGTTACTCCCCAAAGCTGCTAGGCTCACAGGGCCGGACACAGGAGGCGGGTGCGTGCCTGGTACCCAGTAATGGGATACTCCGGGGCGGGGGAAGGGATGGGGAAGCACACTAATACCTGTTACTCCCCAAAGCTGCTAGGCTCACAGGGCTGGACACAGGAGGCGGGTGTGTGCCTGGTACCCAGTAATGGGACACTCCGGGGCGGGGGAAGGGATGGGGAAGCACACTAATACCTGTTACTCCCCAAAGCTGCTAGTCTCACAGGGCCGGACACAGGAGGCGGGTGCGTGCCTGGTACCCAGTAATGGGATACTCCGGGGCGGGGGAAGGGATGGGGAAGCACACTAATACCTGTTACTCCCCAAAGCTGCTAGTCTCACAGGGCCGGACACAGGAGGCGGGTGCGTGCCTGGTACCCAGTAATGGGACACTCCGGGGCGGGGGAAGGGATGGGGAAGCACACTAATACCTGTTACTCCCCAAAGCTGCTAGTCTCACAGGGCCGGACACAGGAGGCGGGTGTGTGCCTGGTACCCAGTAATGGGATACTCCGGGGCGGGGGAAGGGATGGGGAAGCACACTAATACCTGTTACTCCCCAAAGCTGCTAGGCTCACAGGGCCGGACACAGGAGGCGGGTGCATGCCTGGTACCCAGTAATGGGACACTCCGGGGCGGGGGAAGGGATGGGGAAGCACACTAATACCTGTTACTCCCCAAAGCTGCTAGGCTCACAGGGCCGGACACAGGAGGCGGGTGCGTGCCTGGTACCCAGTAATGGGACACTCCGGGGCGGGGGAAGGGATGGGGAAGCACACTAATACCTGTTACTCCCCAAAGCTGCTAGGCTCACAGGGCCGGACACAGGAGGCGGGTGCGTGCCTGGTACCCAGTAATGGGACACTCCGGGGCGGGGGAAGGGATGGGGAAGCACACTAATACCTGTTACTCCCCAAAGCTGCTAGTCTCACAGGGCCGGACACAGGAGGCGGGTGCGTGCCTGGTACCCAGTAATGGGACACTCCGGGGCGGGGGAAGGGATGGGGAAGCACACTAATACCTGTTACTCCCCAAAGCTGCTAGGCTCACAGGGCTGGACACAGGAGGCGGGTGTGTGCCTGGTACCCAGTAATGGGACACTCCGGGGCGGGGGAAGGGATGGGGAAGCACACTAATACCTGTTACTCCCCAAAGCTGCTAGTCTCACAGGGCCGGACACAGGAGGCGGGTGCGTGCCTGGTACCCAGTAATGGGATACTCCTGGGCGGGGGAAGGGATGGGGAAGCACACTAATACCTGTTACTCCCCAAAGCTGCTAGTCTCACAGGGCCGGACACAGGAGGCGGGTGCGTGCCTGGTACCCAGTAATGGGACACTCCGGGGCGGGGGAAGGGATGGGGAAGCACACTAATACCTGTTACTCCCCAAAGCTGCTAGTCTCACAGGGCCGGACACAGGAGGCGGGTGCGTGCCTGGTACCCAGTAATGGGATACTCCGGGGCGGGGGAAGGGATGGGGAAGCACACTAATACCTGTTACTCCCCAAAGCTGCTAGGCTCACAGGGCCGGACACAGGAGGCGGGTGCGTGCCTGGTACCCAGTAATGGGACACTCCGGGGCGGGGGAAGGGATGGGGAAGCACACTAATACCTGTTACTCCCCAAAGCTGCTAGGCTCACAGGGCCGGACACAGGAGGCGGGTGCATGCCTGGTACCCAGTAATGGGACACTCCGGGGCGGGGGAAGGGATGGGGAAGCACACTAATACCTGTTACTCCCCAAAGCTGCTAGGCTCGCAGGGCCGGACACAGGAGGCGGGTGCGTGCCTGGTACCCAGTAATGGGATACTCCGGGGCGGGGGAAGGGATGGGGAAGCACACTAATACCTGTTACTCCCCAAACCTGCTAGTCTCACAGGGCCGGACACAGGAGGCGGGTGTGTGCCTGGTACCCAGTAATGGGACACTCCGGGGCGGGGGAAGGGATGGGGAAGCACACTAATACCTGTTACTCCCCAAAGCTGCTAGGCTCACAGGGCCGGACACAGGAGGCGGGTGTGTGCCTGGTACCCAGTAATGGGATACTCCGGAGCGGGGGAAGGGATGGGGAAGCACACTAATACCTGTTACTCCCCAAAGCTGCTAGTCTCACAGGGCCGGACACAGGAGGCGGGTGCGTGCCTGGTACCCAGTAATGGGACACTCCGGGGCGGGGGAAGGGATGGGGAAGCACACTAATACCTGTTACTCCCCAAAGCTGCTAGTCTCACAGGGCCGGACACAGGAGGCGGGTGCGTGCCTGGTACCCAGTAATGGGACACTCCGGGGCGGGGAAAGGGATGGGGAAGCACACTAATACCTGTTACTCCCCAAAGCTGCTAGTCTCACAGGGCCGGACACAGGAGGCGGGTGCGAGCCTGGTACCCAGTAATGGGACACTCCGGGGCGGGGGAAGGGATGGGGAAGCACACTAATACCTGTTACTCCCCAAAGCTGCTAGTCTCACAGGGCCGGACACAGGAGGCGGGTGCGTGCCTGGTACCCAGTAATGGGACACTCCGGGGCGGGGGAAGGGATGGGGAAGCACACTAATACCTGTTACTCCCCAAAGCTGCTAGTCTCACAGGGCCGGACACAGGAGGCGGGTGCGTGCCTGGTACCCAGTAATGGGACACTCCGGGGCGGGGGAAGGGATGGGGAAGCACACTAATACCTGTTACTCCCCAAAGCTGCTAGTCTCACAGGGCCGGACACAGGAGGCGGGTGTGTGCCTGGTACCCAGTAATGGGATTCTCCGTGGCGGGGGAAGGGATGGGGAAGCACACTAATACCTGTTACTCCCCAAAGCTGCTAGGCTCACAGGGCCGGACACAGGAGGCGGGTGCGTGCCTGGTACCCAGTAATGGGATACTCCGGGGCGGGGGAAGGGATGGGGAAGCACACTAATACCTGTTACTCCCCAAAGCTGCTAGTCTCACAGGGCCGGACACAGGAGGCGGGTGTGTGCCTGGTACCCAGTAATGGGATACTCCGGGGCGGGGGAAGGGATGGGGAAGCACACTAATACCTGTTACTGCCCAAAGCTGCTAGGCTCACAGGGCCGGACACAGGAGGCGGGTGCATGCCTGGTACCCAGTAATGGGACACTCCGGGGCGGGGGAAGGGATGGGGAAGCACACTAATACCTGTTACTCCCCAAAGCTGCTAGGCTCACAGGGCCGGACACAGGAGGCGGGTGCATGCCTGGTACCCAGTAATGGGACACTCCGGGGCGGGGGAAGGGATGGGGAAGCACACTAATACCTGTTACTCCCCAAAGCTGCTAGGCTCGCAGGGCCGGGCACAGAATGCGGGTGTGTGCCTGGTACCCAGTAATGGGACACTCCGGGGCGGGGGAAGGGATGGGGAAGCACACTAATACCTGTTACTCCCCAAAGCTGCTAGGCTCACAGGGCCGGACACAGGAGGCGGGTGCGTGCCTGGTACCCAGTAATGGGATACTCCGGGGCGGGGGAAGGGATGGGGAAGCACACTAATACCTGTTACTCCCCAAAGCTGCTAGTCTCACAGGGCCGGACACAGGAGGCGGGTGTGTGCCTGGTACCCAGTAATGGGACACTCCGGGGCGGGGGAAGGGATGGCGAAGCACACTAATACCTGTTACTGCCCAAAGCTGCTAGGCTCACAGGGCCGGGCACAGGAGGCGGGTGCGTGCCTGGTACCCAGTAATGGGATACTCCGGGGCGGGGGAAGGGATGGGGAAGCACACTAATACCTGTTACTCCCCAAAGCTGCTAGGCTCACAGGGCCGGACACAGGAGGCGGGTGCATGCCTGGTACCCAGTAATGGGATACTCCGGGGCGGGGGAAGGGATGGGGAAGCACACTAATACCTGTTACTCCCCAAAGCTGCTAGTCTCACAGGGCCGGACACAGGAGGCGGGTGCGTGCCTGGTACCCAGTAATGGGACACTCCGGGGCGGGGGAAGGGATGGGGAAGCACACTAATACCTGTTACTCCCCAAAGCTGCTAGGCTCACAGGGCCGGACACAGGAGGCGGGTGCGTGCCTGGTACCCAGTAATGGGACACTCCGGGGCGGGGGAAGGGATGGGGAAGCACACTAATACCTGTTACTCCCCAAAGCTGCTAGGCTCACAGGGCCGGACACAGGAGGCGGGTGCGTGCCTGGTACCCAGTAATGGGATACTCCGGGGCGGGGGAAGGGATGGGGAAGCACACTAATACCTGTTACTCCCCAAAGCTGCTAGTCTCACAGGGCCGGACACAGGAGGCGGGTGCGTGCCTGGTACCCAGTAATGGGATACTCCGGGGCGGGGGAAGGGATGGGGAAGCACACTAATACCTGTTACTGCCCAAAGCTGCTAGGCTCACAGGGCCGGACACAGGAGGCGGGTGTTTGCCTGGTACCCAGTAATGGGATACTCCGGGGCGGGGGAAGGGATGGGGAAGCACACTAATACCTGTTACTCCCCAAAGCTGCTAGTCTCACAGGGCCGGACACAGGAGGCGGGTGCGTGCCTGGTACCCAGTAATGGGATACTCCGGGGCGGGGGAAGGGATGGGGAAGCACACTAATACCTGTTACTCCCCAAAGCTGCTAGGCTCACAGGGCCGGACACAGGAGGCGGGTGCATGCCTGGTACCCAGTAATGGGATACTCCGGGGCGGGGGAAGGGATGGGGAAGCACACTAATACCTGTTACTCCCCAAAGCTGCTAGTCTCACAGGGCCGGACACAGGAGGCGGGTGCGTGCCTGGTACCCAGTAATGGGACACTCCGGGGCGGGGGAAGGGATGGGGAAGCACACTAATACCTGTTACTCCCCAAAGCTGCTAGGCTCACAGGGCCGGACACAGGAGGCGGGTGCGTGCCTGGTACCCAGTAATGGGACACTCCGGGGCGGGGGAAGGGATGGGGAAGCACACTAATACCTGTTACTCCCCAAAGCTGCTAGGCTCACAGGGCCGGGCACAGGAGGCGGGTGCGTGCCTGGTACCCAGTAATGGGACACTCCGGGGCGGGGGATGGGATGGGGAAGCACACTAATACCTGTTACTCCCCAAAGCTGCTAGGCTCACAGGGCCGGACACAGGAGGCGGGTGTGTGCCTGGTACCCAGTAATGGGACACTCCGGGGCGGGGGAAGGGATGGGGAAGCACACTAATACCTGTTACTCCCCAAAGCTGCTAGGCTCACAGGGCCGGACACAGGAGGCGGGTGCGTGCCTGGTACCCAGTAATGGGACACTCCGGGGCGGGGGAAGGGATGGGGAAGCACACTAATACCTGTTACTCCCCAAAGCTGCTAGGCTCACAGGGCCGGACACAGGAGGCGGGTGTGTGCCTGGTACCCAGTAATGGGACACTCCGGGGCGGGGGAAGGGATGGGGAAGCACACTAATACCTGTTACTCCCCAAAGCTGCTAGTCTCACAGGGCCGGACACAGGAGGCGGGTGCGTGCCTGGTACCCAGTAATGGGATACTCCGGGGCGGGGGAAGGGATGGGGAAGCACACTAATACCTGTTACTCCCCAAAGCTGCTAGGCTCACAGGGCCGGACACAGGAGGCGGGTGCATGCCTGGTACCCAGTAATGGGATACTCCGGGGCGGGGGAAGGGATGGGGAAGCACACTAATACCTGTTACTCCCCAAAGCTGCTAGTCTCACAGGGCCGGACACAGGAGGCGGGTGCGTGCCTGGTACCCAGTAATGGGACACTCCGGGGCGGGGGAAGGGATGGGGAAGCACACTAATACCTGTTACTCCCCAAAGCTGCTAGGCTCACAGGGCCGGACACAGGAGGCGGGTGCGTGCCTGGTACCCAGTAATGGGACACTCCGGGGCGGGGGAAGGGATGGGGAAGCACACTAATACCTGTTACTCCCCAAAGCTGCTAGGCTCACAGGGCCGGACACAGGAGGCGGGTGCGTGCCTGGTACCCAGTAATGGGACACTCCGGGGCGGGGGAAGGGATGGGGAAGCACACTAATACCTGTTACTCCCCAAATCTGCTAGGCTCACAGGGCCGGACACAGGAGGCGGGTGCGTGCCTGGTACCCAGTAATGGGACACTCCGGGGCGGGGGAAGGGATGGGGAAGCACACTAATACCTGTTACTCCCCAAAGCTGCTAGGCTCACAGGGCCGGACACAGGAGGCGGGTGCGTGCCTGGTACCCAGTAATGGGATACTCCGGGGCGGGGGAAGGGATGGGGAAGCACACTAATACCTGTTACTCCCCAAAGCTGCTAGGCTCACAGGGCCTGACACAGGAGGCGGGTGCGTGCCTGGTACCCAGTAATGGGATACTCCGGGGCGGGGGAAGGGATGGGGAAGCACACTAATACCTGTTACTCCCCAAAGCTGCTAGGCTCACAGGGCCGGACACAGGAGGCGGGTGCGTGCCTGGTACCCAGTAATGGGACACTCCGGGGCGGGGGAAGGGATGGGGAAGCACACTAATACCTGTTACTCCCCAAAGCTGCTAGTCTCACAGGGCCGGGCACAGGAGGCGGGTGTGTGCCTGGTACCCAGTAATGGGACACTCCGGGGCGGGGGAAGGGATGGGGAAGCACACTAATACCTGTTACTGCCCAAAGCTGCTAGGCTCACAGGGCCGGACACAGGAGGCGGGTGCGTGCCTGGTACCCAGTAATGGGACACTCCGGGGCGGGGGAAGGGATGGGGAAGCACACTAATACCTGTTACTCCCCAAAGCTGCTAGGCTCACAGGGCCGGACACAGGAGGCGGGTGCGTGCCTGGTACCCAGTAATGGGACACTCCGGGGCGGGGGAAGGGATGGGGAAGCACACTAATACCTGTTACTCCCCAAAGCTGCTAGGCTCACAGGGCCGGACACAGGAGGCGGGTGTGTGCCTGGTACCCAGTAATGGGACACTCCGGGGCGGGGGAAGGGATGGGGAAGCACACTAATACCTGTTACTCCCCAAAGCTGCTAGTCTCACAGGGCCGGACACAGGAGGCGGGTGCGTGCCTTGTACCCAGTAATGGGATACTCCGGAGCGGGGGAAGGGATGGGGAAGCACACTAATACCTGTTACTCCCCAAAGCTGCTAGTCTCACAGGGCCGGGCACAGGAGGCGGGTGTGTGCCTGGTACCCAGTAATGGGACACTCCGGGGCGGGGGAAGGGATGGGGAAGCACACTAATACCTGTTACTCCACAAAGCTGCTAGGCTCACAGGGCCGGACACAGGAGGCGGGTGCGTGCCTGGTACCCAGTAATGGGACACTCCGGGGCGGGGGAAGGGATGGGGAAGCACACTAATACCTGTTACTCCCCAAAGCTGCTAGTCTCACAGGGCCGGACACAGGAGGCGGGTGCGTGCCTGGTACCCAGTAATGGGACACTCCGGGGCGGGGGAAGGGATGGGGAAGCACACTAATACCTGTTACTCCCCAAAGCTGCTAGGCTCACAGGGCCGGACACAGGAGGCGGGTGCGTGCCTGGTACCCAGTAATGGGACACTCCGGGGCGGGGGAAGGGATGGGGAAGCACACTAATACCTGTTACTGCCCAAAGCTGCTAGTCTCACAGGGCCGGACACAGGGGGCGGGTGCGTGCCTGGTACCCAGTAATGGGATACTCCGGGGCGGGGGAAGGGATGGGGAAGCACACTAATACCTGTTACTGCCCAAAGCTGCTAGGCTCACAGGGCCGGACACAGGAGGCGGGTGCGTGCCTGGTACCCAGTAATGGGATACTCCGGGGCGGGGGAAGGGATGGGGAAGCACACTAATACCTGTTACTGCCCAAAGCTGCTAGGCTCACAGGGCCGGGCACAGGAGGCGGGTGCGTGCCTGGTACCCAGTAATGGGACACTCCGGGGCGGGGGAAGGGATGGGGAAGCACACTAATACCTGTTACTCCCCAAAGCTGCTAGGCTCGCAGGGCCGGACACAGGAGGCGGGTGCGTGCCTGGTACCCAGTAATGGGACACTCCGGGGCGGGGGAAGGGATGGGGAAGCACACTAATACCTGTTACTCCCCAAAGCTGCTAGTCTCACAGGGCCGGACACAGGAGGCGGGTGTGTGCCTGGTACCCAGTAATGGGACACTCCGGGGCGGGGGAAGGGATGGGGAAGCACACTAATACCTGTTACTCCCCAAAGCTGCTAGTCTCACAGGGCCGGACACAGGGGGCGGGTGCGTGCCTGGTACCCAGTAATGGGACACTCCGGGGCGGGGGAAGGGATGGGGAAGCACACTAATACCTGTTACTCCCCAAAGCTGCTAGTCTCACAGGGCCGGACACAGGAGGCGGGTGCGTGCCTGGTACCCAGTAATGGGACACTCCGGGGCGGGGGAAGGGATGGGGAAGCACACTAATACCTGTTACTCCCCAAAGCTGCTAGGCTCACAGGGCCGGACACAGGAGGCGGGTGCGTGCCTGGTACCCAGTAATGGGATACTCCGGGGCGGGGGAAGGGATGGGAAGCACACTAATACCTGTTACTCCCCAAAGCTGCTAGGCTCACAGGGCTGGACACAGGAGGCGGGTGTGTGCCTGGTACCCAGTAATGGGACACTCCGGGGCGGGGGAAGGGATGGGGAAGCACACTAATACCTGTTACTCCCCAAAGCTGCTAGTCTCACAGGGCCGGACACAGGAGGCGGGTGCGTGCCTGGTACCCAGTAATGGGATACTCTGGGGCGGGGGAAGGGATGGGGAAGCACACTAATACCTGTTACTCCCCAAAGCTGCTAGTCTCACAGGGCCGGACACAGGAGGCGGGTGCGTGCCTGGTACCCAGTAATGGGACACTCCGGGGCGGGGGAAGGGATGGGGAAGCACACTAATACCTGTTACTCCCCAAAGCTGCTAGTCTCACAGGGCCGGACACAGGAGGCGGGTGCGTGCCTGGTACCCAGTAATGGGATACTCCGGGGCGGGGGAAGGGATGGGGAAGCACACTAATACCTGTTACTCCCCAAAGCTGCTAGGCTCACAGGGCCGGACACAGGAGGCGGGTGCATGCCTGGTACCCAGTAATGGGACACTCCGGGGCGGGGGAAGGGATGGGGAAGCACACTAATACCTGTTACTCCCCAAAGCTGCTAGGCTCACAGGGCCGGACACAGGAGGCGGGTGCGTGCCTGGTACCCAGTAATGGGACACTCCGGGGCGGGGGAAGGGATGGGGAAGCACACTAATACCTGTTACTCCCCAAAGCTGCTAGGCTCACAGGGCCGGACACAGGAGGCGGGTGTGTGCCTGGTACCCAGTAATGGGACACTCCGGGGCGGGGGAAGGGATGGGGAAGCACACTAATACCTGTTACTCCCCAAAGCTGCTAGTCTCACAGGGCCGGACACAGGAGGCGGGTGCGTGCCTGGTACCCAGTAATGGGACACTCCGGGGCGGGGGAAGGGATGGGGAAGCACACTAATACCTGTTACTCCCCAAAGCTGCTAGGCTCACAGGGCTGGACACAGGAGGCGGGTGTGTGCCTGGTACCCAGTAATGGGACACTCCGGGGCGGGGGAAGGGATGGGGAAGCACACTAATACCTGTTACTCCCCAAAGCTGCTAGTCTCACAGGGCCGGACACAGGAGGCGGGTGCGTGCCTGGTACCCAGTAATGGGATACTCCTGGGCGGTGGAAGGGATGGGGAAGCACACTAATACCTGTTACTCCCCAAAGCTGCTAGTCTCACAGGGCCGGACACAGGAGGCGGGTGCGTGCCTGGTACCCAGTAATGGGATACTCCGGGGCGGGGGAAGGGATGGGGAAGCACACTAATACCTGTTACTCCCCAAAGCTGCTAGGCTCACAGGGCCGGACACAGGAGGCGGGTGCGTGCCTGGTACCCAGTAATGGGACACTCCGGGGCGGGGGAAGGGATGGGGAAGCACACTAATACCTGTTACTCCCCAAAGCTGCTAGGCTCACAGGGCCGGACACAGGAGGCGGGTGCATGCCTGGTACCCAGTAATGGGATACTCCGGGGCGGGGGAAGGGATGGGGAAGCACACTAATACCTGTTACTCCCCAAAGCTGCTAGTCTCACAGGGCCGGACACAGGAGGCGGGTGCGTGCCTGGTACCCAGTAATGGGACACTCCGGGGCGGGGGAAGGGATGGGGAAGCACACTAATACCTGTTACTCCCCAAAGCTGCTAGGCTCACAGGGCCGGACACAGGAGGCGGGTGCGTGCCTGGTACCCAGTAATGGGATACTCCGGAGCGGGGGAAGGGATGGGGAAGCACACTAATACCTGTTACTCCCCAAAGCTGCTAGTCTCACAGGGCCGGACACAGGAGGCGGGTGCGTGCCTGGTACCCAGTAATGGGACACTCCGGGGCGGGGGAAGGGATGGGGAAGCACACTAATACCTGTTACTCCCCAAAGCTGCTAGTCTCACAGGGCCGGACACAGGAGGCGGGTGCGTGCCTGGTACCCAGTAATGGGACACTCCGGGGCGGGGGAAGGGATGGGGAAGCACACTAATACCTGTTACTCCCCAAAGCTGCTAGGCTCACAGGGCCGGACACAGGAGGCGGGTGCGTGCCTGGTACCCAGTAATGGGATACTCCGGGGCGGGGAAAGGGATGGGGAAGCACACTAATACCTGTTACTCCCCAAAGCTGCTAGTCTCACAGGGCCGGACACAGGAGGCGGGTGCGAGCCTGGTACCCAGTAATGGGACACTCCGGGGCGGGGGAAGGGATGGGGAAGCACACTAATACCTGTTACTCCCCAAAGCTGCTAGTCTCACAGGGCCGGACACAGGAGGCGGGTGCGTGCCTGGTACCCAGTAATGGGACACTCCGGGGCGGGGGAAGGGATGGGGAAGCACACTAATACCTGTTACTCCCCAAAGCTGCTAGTCTCACAGGGCCGGACACAGGAGGCGGGTGCGTGCCTGGTACCCAGTAATGGGATTCTCCGGGGCGGGGGAAGGGATGGGGAAGCACACTAATACCTGTTACTCCCCAAAGCTGCTAGGCTCACAGGGCCGGACACAGGAGGCGGGTGCGTGCCTGGTACCCAGTAATGGGATACTCCGGGGCGGGGGAAGGGATGGGGAAGCACACTAATACCTGTTACTCCCCAAAGCTGCTAGTCTCACAGGGCCGGACACAGGAGGCGGGTGTGTGCCTGGTACCCAGTAATGGGATACTCCGGGGCGGGGGAAGGGATGGGGAAGCACACTAATACCTGTTACTGCCCAAAGCTGCTAGGCTCACAGGGCCGGACACAGGAGGCGGGTGCATGCCTGGTACCCAGTAATGGGACACTCCGGGGCGGGGGAAGGGATGGGGAAGCACACTAATACCTGTTACTCCCCAAAGCTGCTAGGCTCACAGGGCCGGACACAGGAGGCGGGTGCATGCCTGGTACCCAGTAATGGGACACTCCGGGGCGGGGGAAGGGATGGGGAAGCACACTAATACCTGTTACTCCCCAAAGCTGCTAGGCTCGCAGGGCCGGGCACAGAATGCGGGTGTGTGCCTGGTACCCAGTAATGGGACACTCCGGGGCGGGGGAAGGGATGGGGAAGCACACTAATACCTGTTACTCCCCAAAGCTGCTAGGCTCACAGGGCCGGACACAGGAGGCGGGTGCGTGCCTGGTACCCAGTAATGGGATACTCCGGGGCGGGGGAAGGGATGGGGAAGCACACTAATACCTGTTACTCCCCAAAGCTGCTAGTCTCACAGGGCCGGACACAGGAGGCGGGTGCGTGCCTGGTACCCAGTAATGGGACACTCCGGGGCGGGGGAAGGGATGGGGAAGCACACTAATACCTGTTACTGCCCAAAGCTGCTAGTCTCACAGGGCCGGACACAGGAGGCGGGTGCGTGCCTGGTACCCAGTAATGGGATACTCCGGGGCGGGGGAAGGGATGGGGAAGCACACTAATACCTGTTACTCCCCAAAGCTGCTAGGCTCACAGGGCCGGACACAGGAGGCGGGTGCATGCCTGGTACCCAGTAATGGGATACTCCGGGGCGGGGGAAGGGATGGGGAAGCACACTAATACCTGTTACTCCCCAAAGCTGCTAGTCTCACAGGGCCGGACACAGGAGGCGGGTGCGTGCCTGGTACCCAGTAATGGGACACTCCGGGGCGGGGGAAGGGATGGGGAAGCACACTAATACCTGTTACTCCCCAAAGCTGCTAGGCTCACAGGGCCGGACACAGGAGGCGGGTGCGTGCCTGGTACCCAGTAATGGGACACTCCGGGGCGGGGGAAGGGATGGGGAAGCACACTAATACCTGTTACTCCCCAAAGCTGCTAGGCTCACAGGGCCGGACACAGGAGGCGGGTGCATGCCTGGTACCCAGTAATGGGATACTCCGGGGCGGGGGGAGGGATGGGGAAGCACACTAATACCTGTTACTCCCCAAAGCTGCTAGTCTCACAGGGCCGGACACAGGAGGCGGGTGCGTGCCTGGTACCCAGTAATGGGATACTCCGGGGCGGGGGAAGGGATGGGGAAGCACACTAATACCTGTTACTCCCCAAAGCTGCTAGGCTCACAGGGCCGGACACAGGAGGCGGGTGCGAGCCTGGTACCCAGTAATGGGATACTCCGGGGCGGGGGAAGGGATGGGGAAGCACACTAATACCTGTTACTCCCCAAAGCTGCTAGTCTCACAGGGCCGGACACAGGAGGCGGGTGCGTGCCTGGTACCCAGTAATGGGATACTCCGGGGCGGGGGAAGGGATGGGGAAGCACACTAATACCTGTTACTCCCCAAAGCTGCTAGGCTCACAGGGCCGGACACAGGAGGCGGGTGCGTGCCTGGTACCCAGTAATGGGACACTCCGGGGCGGGGGAAGGGATGGGGAAGCACACTAATACCTGTTACTGCCCAAAGCTGCTAGTCTCACAGGGCCGGACACAGGGGGCGGGTGCGTGCCTGGTACCCAGTAATGGGATACTCCGGGGCGGGGGAAGGGATGGGGAAGCACACTAATACCTGTTACTGCCCAAAGCTGCTAGGCTCACAGGGCCGGACACAGGAGGCGGGTGCGTGCCTGGTACCCAGTAATGGGATACTCCGGGGCGGGGGAAGGGATGGGGAAGCACACTAATACCTGTTACTGCCCAAAGCTGCTAGGCTCACAGGGCCGGGCACAGGAGGCGGGTGCGTGCCTGGTACCCAGTAATGGGACACTCCGGGGCGGGGGAAGGGATGGGGAAGCACACTAATACCTGTTACTCCCCAAAGCTGCTAGGCTCGCAGGGCCGGACACAGGAGGCGGGTGCGTGCCTGGTACCCAGTAATGGGACACTCCGGGGCGGGGGAAGGGATGGGGAAGCACACTAATACCTGTTACTCCCCAAAGCTGCTAGTCTCACAGGGCCGGACACAGGAGGCGGGTGTGTGCCTGGTACCCAGTAATGGGACACTCCGGGGCGGGGGAAGGGATGGGGAAGCACACTAATACCTGTTACTCCCCAAAGCTGCTAGTCTCACAGGGCCGGACACAGGGGGCGGGTGCGTGCCTGGTACCCAGTAATGGGACACTCCGGGGCGGGGGAAGGGATGGGGAAGCACACTAATACCTGTTACTCCCCAAAGCTGCTAGTCTCACAGGGCCGGACACAGGAGGCGGGTGCGTGCCTGGTACCCAGTAATGGGACACTCCGGGGCGGGGGAAGGGATGGGGAAGCACACTAATACCTGTTACTCCCCAAAGCTGCTAGGCTCACAGGGCCGGACACAGGAGGCGGGTGCGTGCCTGGTACCCAGTAATGGGATACTCCGGGGCGGGGGAAGGGATGGGAAGCACACTAATACCTGTTACTCCCCAAAGCTGCTAGGCTCACAGGGCTGGACACAGGAGGCGGGTGTGTGCCTGGTACCCAGTAATGGGACACTCCGGGGCGGGGGAAGGGATGGGGAAGCACACTAATACCTGTTACTCCCCAAAGCTGCTAGTCTCACAGGGCCGGACACAGGAGGCGGGTGCGTGCCTGGTACCCAGTAATGGGATACTCCGGGGCGGGGGAAGGGATGGGGAAGCACACTAATACCTGTTACTCCCCAAAGCTGCTAGTCTCACAGGGCCGGACACAGGAGGCGGGTGCGTGCCTGGTACCCAGTAATGGGACACTCCGGGGCGGGGGAAGGGATGGGGAAGCACACTAATACCTGTTACTCCCCAAAGCTGCTAGTCTCACAGGGCCGGACACAGGAGGCGGGTGCGTGCCTGGTACCCAGTAATGGGATACTCCGGGGCGGGGGAAGGGATGGGGAAGCACACTAATACCTGTTACTCCCCAAAGCTGCTAGGCTCACAGGGCCGGACACAGGAGGCGGGTGCATGCCTGGTACCCAGTAATGGGACACTCCGGGGCGGGGGAAGGGATGGGGAAGCACACTAATACCTGTTACTCCCCAAAGCTGCTAGGCTCACAGGGCCGGACACAGGAGGCGGGTGCGTGCCTGGTACCCAGTAATGGGACACTCCGGGGCGGGGGAAGGGATGGGGAAGCACACTAATACCTGTTACTCCCCAAAGCTGCTAGGCTCACAGGGCCGGACACAGGAGGCGGGTGTGTGCCTGGTACCCAGTAATGGGACACTCCGGGGCGGGGGAAGGGATGGGGAAGCACACTAATACCTGTTACTCCCCAAAGCTGCTAGTCTCACAGGGCCGGACACAGGAGGCGGGTGCGTGCCTGGTACCCAGTAATGGGACACTCCGGGGCGGGGGAAGGGATGGGGAAGCACACTAATACCTGTTACTGCCCAAAGCTGCTAGGCTCACAGGGCCGGACACAGGAGGCGGGTGTGTGCCTGGTACCCAGTAATGGGACACTCCGGGGCGGGGGAAGGGATGGGGAAGCACACTAATACCTGTTACTCCCCAAAGCTGCTAGTCTCACAGGGCCGGACACAGGAGGCGGGTGCGTGCCTGGTACCCAGTAATGGGATACTCCTGGGCGGTGGAAGGGATGGGGAAGCACACTAATACCTGTTACTCCCCAAAGCTGCTAGTCTCACAGGGCCGGACACAGGAGGCGGGTGCGTGTCTGGTACCCAGTAATGGGATACTCCGGGGCGGGGGAAGGGATGGGGAAGCACACTAATACCTGTTACTCCCCAAAGCTGCTAGGCTCACAGGGCCGGACACAGGAGGCGGGTGCGTGCCTGGTACCCAGTAATGGGACACTCCGGGGCGGGGGAAGGGATGGGGAAGCACACTAATACCTGTTACTCCCCAAAGCTGCTAGGCTCACAGGGCCGGACACAGGAGGCGGGTGCATGCCTGGTACCCAGTAATGGGATACTCCGGGGCGGGGGAAGGGATGGGGAAGCACACTAATACCTGTTACTCCCCAAAGCTGCTAGTCTCACAGGGCCGGACACAGGAGGCGGGTGCGTGCCTGGTACCCAGTAATGGGACACTCCGGGGCGGGGGAAGGGATGGGGAAGCACACTAATACCTGTTACTCCCCAAAGCTGCTAGGCTCACAGGGCCGGACACAGGAGGCGGGTGCGTGCCTGGTACCCAGTAATGGGATACTCCGGAGCGGGGGAAGGGATGGGGAAGCACACTAATACCTGTTACTCCCCAAAGCTGCTAGTCTCACAGGGCCGGACACAGGAGGCGGGTGCGTGCCTGGTACCCAGTAATGGGACACTCCGGGGCGGGGGAAGGGATGGGGAAGCACACTAATACCTGTTACTCCCCAAAGCTGCTAGTCTCACAGGGCCGGACACAGGAGGCGGGTGCGTGCCTGGTACCCAGTAATGGGACACTCCGGGGCGGGGGAAGGGATGGGGAAGCACACTAATACCTGTTACTCCCCAAAGCTGCTAGGCTCACAGGGCCGGACACAGGAGGCGGGTGCGTGCCTGGTACCCAGTAATGGGATACTCCGGGGCGGGGAAAGGGATGGGGAAGCACACTAATACCTGTTACTCCCCAAAGCTGCTAGTCTCACAGGGCCGGACACAGGAGGCGGGTGCGAGCCTGGTACCCAGTAATGGGACACTCCGGGGCGGGGGAAGGGATGGGGAAGCACACTAATACCTGTTACTCCCCAAAGCTGCTAGTCTCACAGGGCCGGACACAGGAGGCGGGTGCGTGCCTGGTACCCAGTAATGGGACACTCCGGGGCGGGGGAAGGGATGGGGAAGCACACTAATACCTGTTACTCCCCAAAGCTGCTAGTCTCACAGGGCCGGACACAGGAGGCGGGTGCGTGCCTGGTACCCAGTAATGGGATTCTCCGGGGCGGGGGAAGGGATGGGGAAGCACACTAATACCTGTTACTCCCCAAAGCTGCTAGGCTCACAGGGCCGGACACAGGAGGCGGGTGCGTGCCTGGTACCCAGTAATGGGATACTCCGGGGCGGGGGAAGGGATGGGGAAGCACACTAATACCTGTTACTCCCCAAAGCTGCTAGTCTCACAGGGCCGGACACAGGAGGCGGGTGTGTGCCTGGTACCCAGTAATGGGATACTCCGGGGCGGGGGAAGGGATGGGGAAGCACACTAATACCTGTTACTGCCCAAAGCTGCTAGGCTCACAGGGCCGGACACAGGAGGCGGGTGCATGCCTGGTACCCAGTAATGGGACACTCCGGGGCGGGGGAAGGGATGGGGAAGCACACTAATACCTGTTACTCCCCAAAGCTGCTAGGCTCACAGGGCCGGACACAGGAGGCGGGTGCATGCCTGGTACCCAGTAATGGGACACTCCGGGGCGGGGGAAGGGATGGGGAAGCACACTAATACCTGTTACTCCCCAAAGCTGCTAGGCTCGCAGGGCCGGGCACAGAATGCGGGTGTGTGCCTGGTACCCAGTAATGGGACACTCCGGGGCGGGGGAAGGGATGGGGAAGCACACTAATACCTGTTACTCCCCAAAGCTGCTAGGCTCACAGGGCCGGACACAGGAGGCGGGTGCGTGCCTGGTACCCAGTAATGGGATACTCCGGGGCGGGGGAAGGGATGGGGAAGCACACTAATACCTGTTACTCCCCAAAGCTGCTAGTCTCACAGGGCCGGACACAGGAGGCGGGTGCGTGCCTGGTACCCAGTAATGGGACACTCCGGGGCGGGGGAAGGGATGGGGAAGCACACTAATACCTGTTACTGCCCAAAGCTGCTAGGCTCACAGGGCCGGGCACAGGAGGCGGGTGCGTGCCTGGTACCCAGTAATGGGATACTCCGGGGCGGGGGAAGGGATGGGGAAGCACACTAATACCTGTTACTCCCCAAAGCTGCTAGGCTCACAGGGCCGGACACAGGAGGCGGGTGCATGCCTGGTACCCAGTAATGGGATACTCCGGGGCGGGGGAAGGGATGGGGAAGCACACTAATACCTGTTACTCCCCAAAGCTGCTAGTCTCACAGGGCCGGACACAGGAGGCGGGTGCGTGCCTGGTACCCAGTAATGGGACACTCCGGGGCGGGGGAAGGGATGGGGAAGCACACTAATACCTGTTACTCCCCAAAGCTGCTAGGCTCACAGGGCCGGACACAGGAGGCGGGTGCGTGCCTGGTACCCAGTAATGGGACACTCCGGGGCGGGGGAAGGGATGGGGAAGCACACTAATACCTGTTACTCCCCAAAGCTGCTAGGCTCACAGGGCCGGACACAGGAGGCGGGTGCATGCCTGGTACCCAGTAATGGGATACTCCGGGGCGGGGGGAGGGATGGGGAAGCACACTAATACCTGTTACTCCCCAAAGCTGCTAGTCTCACAGGGCCGGACACAGGAGGCGGGTGCGTGCCTGGTACCCAGTAATGGGATACTCCGGGGCGGGGGAAGGGATGGGGAAGCACACTAATACCTGTTACTCCCCAAAGCTGCTAGGCTCACAGGGCCGGACACAGGAGGCGGGTGCGAGCCTGGTACCCAGTAATGGGACACTCCGGGGCGGGGGAAGGGATGGGGAAGCACACTAATACCTGTTACTCCCCAAAGCTGCTAGTCTCACAGGGCCGGACACAGGAGGCGGGTGCGTGCCTGGTACCCAGTAATGGGATACTCCGGGGCGGGGGAAGGGATGGGGAAGCACACTAATACCTGTTACTCCCCAAAGCTGCTAGTCTCACAGGGCCGGACACAGGAGGCGGGTGCGTGCCTGGTACCCAGTAATGGGATACTCCGGGGCGGGGGAAGGGATGGGGAAGCACACTAATACCTGTTACTGCCCAAAGCTGCTAGGCTCACAGGGCCGGACACAGGAGGCGGTTGTGTGCCTGGTACCCAGTAATGGGATACTCCGGGGCGGGGGAAGGGATGGGGAAGCACACTAATACCTGTTACTCCCCAAAGCTGCTAGTCTCACAGGGCCGGACACAGGAGGCGGGTGCGTGCCTGGTACCCAGTAATGGGATACTCCGGGGCAGGGGAAGGGATGGGGAAGCACACTAATACCTGTTACTCCCCAAAGCTGCTAGGCTCACAGGGCCGGACACAGGAGGCGGGTGCATGCCTGGTACCCAGTAATGGGATACTCCGGGGCGGGGGAAGGGATGGGGAAGCACACTAATACCTGTTACTCCCCAAAGCTGCTAGTCTCACAGGGCCGGACACAGGAGGCGGGTGCGTGCCTGGTACCCAGTAATGGGACACTCCGGGGCGGGGGAAGGGATGGGGAAGCACACTAATACCTGTTACTCCCCAAAGCTGCTAGGCTCACAGGGCCGGACACAGGAGGCGGGTGCGTGCCTGGTACCCAGTAATGGGACACTCCGGGGCGGGGGAAGGGATGGGGAAGCACACTAATACCTGTTACTCCCCAAAGCTGCTAGGCTCACAGGGCCGGGCACAGGAGGCGGGTGCGTGCCTGGTACCCAGTAATGGGATACTCCGGGGCGGGGGAAGGGATGGGGAAGCACACTAATACCTGTTACTGCCCAAAGCTGCTAGGCTCACAGGGCCGGACACAGGAGGCGGGTGCGTGCCTGGTACCCAGTAATGGGACACTCCGGGGCGGGGGAAGGGATGGGGAAGCACACTAATACCTGTTACTCCCCAAAGCTGCTAGGCTCACAGGGCCGGACACAGGAGGCGGGTGCGTGCCTGGTACCCAGTAATGGGACACTCCGGGGCGGGGGAAGGGATGGGGAAGCACACTAATACCTGTTACTCCCCAAAGCTGCTAGTCTCACAGGGCCGGACACAGGAGGCGGGTGCGTGCCTGGTACCCAGTAATGGGATACTCCGGGCCGGGGGAAGGGATGGGGAAGCACACTAATACCTGTTACTCCCCAAAGCTGCTAGTCTCACAGGGCCGGACACAGGAGGCGGGTGCGTGCCTGGTACCCAGTAATGGGATACTCCGGGGCGGGGGAAGGGATGGGGAAGCACACTAATACCTGTTACTCCCCAAAGCTGCTAGGCTCACAGGGCCGGACACAGGAGGCGGGTGCGTGCCTGGTACCCAGTAATGGGACACTCCGGGGCGGGGGAAGGGATGGGGAAGCACACTAATACCTGTTACTCCCCAAAGCTGCTAGGCTCACAGGGCCGGACACAGGAGGCGGGTGCGTGCCTGGTACCCAGTAATGGGATACTCCGGGGCGGGGGAAGGGATGGGGAAGCACACTAATACCTGTTACTCCCCAAAGCTGCTAGGCTCACAGGGCCGGACACAGGAGGCGGGTGCGTGCCTGGTACCCAGTAATGGGACACTCCGGGGCGGGGGAAGGGATGGGGAAGCACACTAATACCTGTTACTCCCCAAAGCTGCTAGTCTCACAGGGCCGGGCACAGGAGGCGGGTGCGTGCCTGGTACCCAGTAATGGGATACTCCGGGGCGGGGGAAGGGATGGGGAAGCACACTAATACCTGTTACTCCCCAAAGCTGCTAGGCTCACAGGGCCGGACACAGGAGGCGGGTGCGTGCCTGGTACCCAGTAATGGGACACTCCGGGGCGGGGGAAGGGATGGGGAAGCACACTAATACCTGTTACTGCCCAAAGCTGCTAGGCTCACAGGGCCGGACACAGGAGGCGGGTGCGTGCCTGGTACCCAGTAATGGGACACTCCGGGGCGGGGGAAGGGATGGGGAAGCACACTAATACCTGTTACTCCCCAAAGCTGCTAGTCTCACAGGGCCGGACACAGGAGGCGGGTGTGTGCCTGGTACCCAGTAATGGGATACTCCAGGGCGGGGGAAGGGGTGGGGAAGCACACTAATACCTGTTACTCCCCAAAGCTGCTAGTCTCACAGGGCCGGACACAGGAGGCGGGTGCGTGCCTGGTACCCAGTAATGGGATACTCCGGGGCGGGGGAAGGGATGGGGAAGCACACTAATACCTGTTACTCCCCAAAGCTGCTAGGCTCACAGGGCCGGACACAGGAGGCGGGTGCGTGCCTGGTACCCAGTAATGGGATACTCCGGGGCGGGGGAAGGGATGGGGAAGCACACTAATACCTGTTACTCCCCAAAGCTGCTAGTCTCACAGGGCCGGACACAGGAGGCGGGTGCGTGCCTGGTACCCAGTAATGGGATACTCCGGGGCGGGGGAAGGGATGGGGAAGCACACTAATACCTGTTACTCCCCAAAGCTGCTAGTCTCACAGGGCCGGACACAGGAGGCGGGTGCGTGCCTGGTACCCAGTAATGGGATACTCCGGGGCGGGGGAAGGGATGGGGAAGCACACTAATACCTGTTACTCCCCAAAGCTGCTAGGCTCACAGGGCCGGACACAGGGGGCGGGTGCGTGCCTGGTACCCAGTAATGGGATACTCCGGGGCGGGGGAAGGGATGGGGAAGCACACTAATACCTGTTACTCCCCAAAGCTGCTAGGCTCACAGGGCCGGGCACAGGAGGCGGGTGCGTGCCTGGTACCCAGTAATGGGACACTCCGGGGCGGGGGAAGGGATGGGGAAGCACACTAATACCTGTTACTCCCCAAAGCTGCTAGGCTCGCAGGGCCGGACACAGGAGGCGGGTGCGTGCCTGGTACCCAGTAATGGGACACTCCGGGGCGGGGGAAGGGATGGGGAAGCACACTAATACCTGTTACTCCCCAAAGCTGCTAGGCTCACAGGGCCGGACACAGGAGGCGGGTGCATGCCTGGTACCCAGTAATGGGATACTCCGGGGCGGGGGAAGGGATGGGGAAGCACACTAATACCTGTTACTCCCCAAAGCTGCTAGTCTCACAGGGCCGGACACAGGAGGCGGGTGCGTGCCTGGTACCCAGTAATGGGACACTCCGGGGCGGGGGAAGGGATGGGGAAGCACACTAATACCTGTTACTCCCCAAAGCTGCTAGGCTCACAGGGCCGGACACAGGAGGCGGGTGCGTGCCTGGTACCCAGTAATGGGACACTCCGGGGCGGGGGAAGTGATGGGGAAGCACACTAATACCTGTTACTCCCCAAAGCTGCTAGGCTCACAGGGCCGGGCACAGGAGGCGGGTGCGTGCCTGGTACCCAGTAATGGGACACTCCGGGGCGGGGGAAGGGATGGGGAAGCACACTAATACCTGTTACTGCCCAAAGCTGCTAGGCTCACAGGGCCGGACACAGGAGGCGGGTGCGTGCCTGGTACCCAGTAATGGGACACTCCGGGGCGGGGGAAGGGATGGGGAAGCACACTAATACCTGTTACTCCCCAAAGCTGCTAGGCTCACAGGGCCGGACACAGGAGGCGGGTGCGTGCCTGGTACCCAGTAATGGGACACTCCGGGGCGGGGGAAGGGATGGGGAAGCACACTAATACCTGTTACTCCCCAAAGCTGCTAGTCTCACAGGGCCGGACACAGGAGGCGGGTGCGTGCCTGGTACCCAGTAATGGGATACTCCGGGCCGGGGGAAGGGATGGGGAAGCACACTAATACCTGTTACTCCCCAAAGCTGCTAGTCTCACAGGGCCGGACACAGGAGGCGGGTGCGTGCCTGGTACCCAGTAATGGGACACTCCGGGGCGGGGGAAGGGATGGGGAAGCACACTAATACCTGTTACTCCCCAAAGCTGCTAGGCTCACAGGGCCGGACACAGGAGGCGGGTGCGTGCCTGGTACCCAGTAATGGGACACTCCGGGGCGGGGGAAGGGATGGGGAAGCACACTAATACCTGTTACTCCCCAAAGCTGCTAGTCTCACAGGGCCGGGCACAGGAGGCGGGTGCGTGCCTGGGACCCAGTAATGGGATACTCCGGGGCGGGGGAAGGGATGGGGAAGCACACTAATACCTGTTACTCCCCAAAGCTGCTAGGCTCACAGGGCCGGACACAGGAGGCGGGTGCGTGCCTGGTACCCAGTAATGGGACACTCCGGGGCGGGGGAAGGGATGGGGAAGCACACTAATACCTGTTACTCCCCAAAGCTGCTAGGCTCACAGGGCCGGACACAGGAGGCGGGTGCGTGCCTGGTACCCAGTAATGGGACACTCCGGGGCGGGGGAAGGGATGGGGAAGCACACTAATACCTGTTACTCCCCAAAGCTGCTAGTCTCACAGGGCCGGACACAGGAGGCGGGTGTGTGCCTGGTACCCAGTAATGGGATACTCCGGGGCGGGGGAAGGGGTGGGGAAGCACACTAATACCTGTTACTCCCCAAAGCTGCTAGTCTCACAGGGCCGGACACAGGAGGCGGGTGCGTGCCTGGTACCCAGTAATGGGATACTCCGGGGCGGGGGAAGGGATGGGGAAGCACACTAATACCTGTTACTCCCCAAAGCTGCTAGGCTCACAGGGCCGGACACAGGAGGCGGGTGCGTGCCTGGTACCCAGTAATGGGATACTCCGGGGCGGGGGAAGGGATGGGGAAGCACACTAATACCTGTTACTCCCCAAAGCTGCTAGTCTCACAGGGCCGGACACAGGAGGCGGGTGCGTGCCTGGTACCCAGTAATGGGATACTCCGGGGCGGGGGAAGGGATGGGGAAGCACACTAATACCTGTTACTCCCCAAAGCTGCTAGTCTCACAGGGCCGGACACAGGAGGCGGGTGCGTGCCTGGTACCCAGTAATGGGATACTCCGGGGCGGGGGAAGGGATGGGGAAGCACACTAATACCTGTTACTCCCCAAAGCTGCTAGGCTCACAGGGCCGGACACAGGGGGCGGGTGCGTGCCTGGTACCCAGTAATGGGATACTCCGGGGCGGGGGAAGGGATGGGGAAGCACACTAATACCTGTTACTCCCCAAAGCTGCTAGGCTCACAGGGCCGGGCACAGGAGGCGGGTGCGTGCCTGGTACCCAGTAATGGGACACTCCGGGGCGGGGGAAGGGATGGGGAAGCACACTAATACCTGTTACTCCCCAAAGCTGCTAGGCTCGCAGGGCCGGACACAGGAGGCGGGTGCGTGCCTGGTACCCAGTAATGGGACACTCCGGGGCGGGGGAAGGGATGGGGAAGCACACTAATACCTGTTACTCCCCAAAGCTGCTAGGCTCGCAGGGCCGGACACAGGAGGCGGGTGCGTGCCTGGTACCCAGTAATGGGACACTCCGGGGCGGGGGAAGGGATGGGGAAGCACACTAATACCTGTTACTCCCCAAAGCTGCTAGGCTCTCAGGGCCGGACACAGGAGGCGGGTGCGTGCCTGGTACCCAGTAATGGGACACTCCGGGGCGGGGGAAGGGATGGGGAAGCACACTAATACCTGTTACTTCCCAAAGCTGCTAGTCTCACAGGGCCGGACACAGGAGGCGGGTGTGTGCCTGGTACCCAGTAATGGGATACTCCGGGGCGGGGGAAGGGATGGGGAAGCACACTAATACCTGTTACTTCCCAAAGCTGCTAGTCTCACAGGGCCGGACACAGGAGGCGGGTGTGTGCCTGGTACCCAGTAATGGGACACTCCGGGGCGGGGGAAGGGATGGGGAAGCACACTAATACCTGTTACTCCCCAAAGCTGCTAGGCTCACAGGGCCGGACACAGGGGGCGGGTGCGTGCCTGGTACCCAGTAATGGGATACTCCGGGGCGGGGGAAGGGATGGGGAAGCACACTAATACCTGTTACTCCCCAAAGCTGCTAGGCTCACAGGGCCGGGCACAGGAGGCGGGTGCGTGCCTGGTACCCAGTAATGGGACACTCCGGGGCGGGGGAAGGGATGGGGAAGCACACTAATACCTGTTACTCCCCAAAGCTGCTAGGCTCGCAGGGCCGGACACAGGAGGCGGGTGCGTGCCTGGTACCCAGTAATGGGACACTCCGGGGCGGGGGAAGGGATGGGGAAGCACACTAATACCTGTTACTCCCCAAAGCTGCTAGGCTCGCAGGGCCGGACACAGGAGGCGGGTGCGTGCCTGGTACCCAGTAATGGGACACTCCGGGGCGGGGGAAGGGATGGGGAAGCACACTAATACCTGTTACTCCCCAAAGCTGCTAGGCTCGCAGGGCCGGACACAGGAGGCGGGTGCGTGCCTGGTACCCAGTAATGGGACACTCCGGGGCGGGGGAAGGGATGGGGAAGCACACTAATACCTGTTACTCCCCAAAGCTGCTAGTCTCACAGGGCCGGACACAGGAGGCGGGTGTGTGCCTGGTACCCAGTAATGGGATACTCCGGGGCGGGGGAAGGGATGGGGAAGCACACTAATACCTGTTACTCCCCAAAGCTGCTAGTCTCACAGGGCCGGACACAGGAGGCGGGTGCGTGCCTGGTACCCAGTAATGGGATACTCCGGGGCGGGGGAAGGGATGGGGAAGCACACTAATACCTGTTACTGCCCAAAGCTGCTAGTCTCACAGGGCCGGACACAGGAGGCGGGTGCGTGCCTGGTACCCAGTAATGGGACACTCCGGGGCGGGGGAAGGGATGGGGAAGCACACTAATACCTGTTACTCCCCAAAGCTGCTAGTCTCACAGGGCCGGACACAGGAGGCGGGTGCGTGCCTGGTACCCAGTAATGGGACACTCCGGGGCGGGGGAAGGGATGGGGAAGCACACTAATACCTGTTACTCCCCAAAGGGCACAGGATACAGGTCCGGGCACCTCTAGGACTGTATGGTGAATGTAAACAACCTCTTACCTCTAGGACTAAGTAGTTCAGATACTGCAGTAAATAGGTCCAGTATATGTGACCTCTAGGACTGTGTTACAGTGAGAGGGAACCGGTGACCTCTAGGACTGTGTTACAGTGAGAGGGAACCGGTGACCTCTAGGACTGTGTTACAGTGAGAGGGAACCGGTGACCTCTAGGACTGTGGCCCCTCTTGATTGCACTGTCTCCCTCTCAGCAGCAGTGCGGGGTCTGGAGGAGGAGAGGGGAGAAGAGGAGACCTGCACCCCAGTTGCCGCCGCCCTGCTGGCGGAGGAGGAGAAGAAGGAGGGGGCCGTTGCCCTGCAGGTTTATGGGGCGTACTGGAGAGCAGTGGGGGGCTGCCTGGCCGGGTCTGTGCTCCTGTCCCTGCTGCTCATGCAGGGTGAGTGTCAGCTTCTGTTACTGGCATCGCCCGCCCGTCTCTCGTCCGCCCGTCTCTCTCGTCCGCCCGTCTCTCTCGTCCGCCCGTCTCTCTCGTCCGCCCGTCTCTCTCGCCCGCCCGTCTCTCTCGCCCGCCCGTCTCTCTCGCCCGCCCGTCTCTCTCGCCCGCCCGTCTCTCTCGTCCGCCCGTCTCTCTCGCCCGCCCGTCTCTCTCGCCCGCCCGTCTCTCTCGCCCGCCCGTCTCTCTCGCCCGCCCGTCTCTCTCGTCCGCCCGTCTCTCTTGCCCGCCCGTCTCTCTCGTTCGCCCGTCTCTCTCGTCCGCCCGTCTCTCTCGCCTGCCCGTCACTCTCGCCCGCCCGTCTCTCTCGCCCGCCCGTCTCACCCGCCCGTCTCTTTCGCCCGCCCGTCTCTCTGCCGCCCATCTCTCTCGCCCGCCCGTCTCGCTCGCCGTCTATACTCCCGGTCTCTGCTCTATATAACCATACTCCCGGGCTCTGCTCTATATAACCATACTCCCGGGCTCTGCTCTATATAACATACTCCCGGGCCCTGCTCTATATAACCATACTCCCAGGCTCTGCTCTATATAACCATACTCCCCGGCTCTGCTCTATATAACCATACTCCCGGGCTCTGCTCTATATAACCATACTCCCGGTCTCTGCTCTATATAACCATACTCCCGGTCTCTGCTCTATATAACCATACTCCCGGGCTCTGCTCCATATAACCATACTCCCGGTCTCTGCTCTAAATAACCATACTCCCGGGCTCTGCTCTATATAACCATACTCCCGGTCTCTGCTCTATATAACCATACTCCCGGTCTCTGCTCTATATAACCATACTCCCGGTCTCTGCTCTATATAACCATACTCCCGGGCTCTGCTCCATATAACCATACTCCCGGTCTCTGCTCTATATCACCATACTCCCGGTCTCTGCTCTATATAACCATACTCCCTGGCTCTGCTCTATATAACCATACTCCCGGTCTCTGCTCTATATAACCATACTCCCGGTCTCTGCTCTATATAACCATACTCCCGGTCTCTGCTCTATATAACCATACTCCCGGTCTCTGCTCTATATAACCATACTCCCGGTCTCTGCTCTATATAACCATACTCCCGGGCTCTGCTCTATATAACCATACTCCCGGTCTCTGCTCTATATAACCATACTCCCGGGCTCTGCTCTATATAACCATACTCCCGGTCTCTGCTCTATATAACCATACTCCCGAGCTCTGCTCTATATAACCATACTCCCGGTCTCTGCTCTATATAACCATACTCCCGGGCTCTGCTCTATATAACCATACTCCCGGGCTCTGCTCTATATAACCATACTCCCGGTCTCTGCTCTATATAACCATACTCCCAGGCTCTGCTCTATATAACCATACTCCCGGTCACTGCTCTATATAACCATACTCCCGGGCTCTGCTCTATATAACCATACTCCCGGTCTCTGCTCTATATAACCATACTCCCGGTCTCTGCTCTATATAACCATACTCCCGGTCTCTGCTCTATATAACCATACTCCCGGTTACTGCTCTATATAACCATACTCCCGGTCTCTGCTCTATATAACCATACTCCCGGTCTCTACTCTATATATCCATACTCCCGGGCTCTGCTCTATATAACCATACTCCCGGTCTCTGCTCTATATAACCATACTCCCGGTCTCTGCTCTATATAACCATACTCCCAGGCTCTGCTCTATATAACCATACTCCCGGTCACTGCTCTATATAACCATACTCCCGGGCTCTGCTCTATATAACCATACTCCCGGGCTCTGCTCTATATAACCATACTCCCGGTCTCTGCTCTATATAACCATACTCCCGGTCTCTGCTCTATATAACCATACTCCCGGTTACTGCTCTATATAACCATACTCCCGGTTACTGCTCTATATAACCATACTCCCGGTCTCTGCGCTATATAACCATACTCCCGGGCTCTGCTCTATATAACCATACTCCCGGTTACTGCTCTATATAACCATACTCCCGGTCTCTGCTCTATATAACCATACTCCCGGTCTCTGCTCTATATAACCATACTCCCGGTCTCTGCTCTATATAACCATACTCCCGGTTACTGCTCTATATAACCATACTCCCTGGCTCTGCTCTATATAACCATACTCCCGGTCTCTGCTCTATATAACCATACTCCCGGTCTCTGCTCTATATACCCATACTCCCGGTCTCTGCTCTATATAACCATACTCCCGGTCTCTGCTCTATATAACCATACTCCCTGGCTCTGCTCTATATAACCATACTCCCGGTTACTGCTCTATATAACCATACTCCCGGTCTCTGCTCTATATAACCATACTCCCTGGCTCTGCTCTATATAACCATACTCCCGGTCTCTGCTCTATATAACCATACTCCCGGTCTCTGCTCTATATAACCATACTCCCGGGCTCTGCTCTATATAACCATACTCCCGGGCTCTGCTCTATATAACATACTCCCGGGCTCTGCTCTATATAACCATACTCCCGGTCTCTGCTCTATATAACCATACTCCCGGTCTCTGCTCTATATAACCATACTCCCGGTCTCTGCTCTATATAACCATACTCCCGGGCTCTGCTCTATATAACCATACTCCCGGTCTCTGCTCTATATAACCATACTCCCGGTCTCTGCTCTATATAACCATACTCCCGGGCTCTGCTCTATATAACCATACTCCCGGTCTCTGCTCTATATAACCATACTCCCGGTCTCTGCTCTATATAACCATACTCCCGGGCTCTGCTCTATATAACATACTCCCGGGCTCTGCTCTATATAACCTTACTCCCGGGCTCTGCTCTATATAACCATACTCCCGGTCTCTGCTCTATATAACCATACTCCCGGGCTCTGCGCTATATAACCATACTCCCGGTCTCTGCTCTATATAACCATACTCCCGGGCTCTGCGCTATATAACCATACTCCCGGTCTCTGCTCTATATAACCATACTCCCGGTCTCTGCTCTATATAACCATACTCCCGGTCTCGGCTCTATATAACCATACTCCCGGGCTCTGCTCTATATAACCATACTCCCGGTCTCTGCTCTATATAACCATACTCCCGGTCTCTGCTCTATATAACCATACTCCCGGGCTCTGCTCTATATAACCATACTCCCGGTCTCTGCTCTATATAACCATACTCCCGGGCTCTGCTCTATATAACCATACTCCCGGGCTCTGCTCTATATAACCATACTCCCGGTCTCTGCTCTATATAACCATACTCCCGGGCTCTGCTCTATATAACCATACTCCCGGTCTCTGCTCTATATAACCATACTCCCGGGCTCTGCGCTATATAACCATACTCCCGGGCTCTGCTCTATATAACCATACTCCCGGGCTCTGCTCTATATAACCATACCCCCGGTCTCTGCTCTATATAACCATACTCCCGGGCTCTGCTCTATATAACCATACCCCCGGTCTCTGCTCTATATAACCATACTCCCGGTCTCTGCTCTATATAACCATACTCCCGTTCTCTGCTCTATATAACCATACCCCCGGGCTCTGCTCTATATAACCATACTCCCGGTCTCTGCTCTATATACCCATACTCCCGGGCTCTGCTCTATATAACCATACTCCCGGTCTCTGCTCTATATAACCATACTCCCGGTCTCTGCTCTATATAACCATACTCCCGGTCACTGCTCTATATAACCATACTCCCGGTCTCTGCTCTATATACCCATACTCCCGGTCTCTGCTCTATATAACCATACTCCCGGTCTCTGCTCTATATAACCATACTCCCTGGCTCTGCTCTATATAACCATACTCCCAGGCTCTGCTCTATATAACCATACTCCCGGTCTCTGCTCTATATAACCATACTCCCGGTCTCTGCTCTATATAACCATACTCCCGGGCTCTGCTCTATATAACCATACTCCCGGGCTCTGCTCTATATAACCATACTCCCGGTCTCTGCTCTATATAACCATACTCCCGGGCACTGCTCTATATAACCATACTCCCGGTCTCTGCTCTATATAACCATACTCCCGGTCACTGCTCTATATAACCATACTCCCGGGCTCTGCTCTATATAACCATACTCCCGGTCTCTGCTCTATATAACCATACTCCCGGTCTCTGCTCTATATAACCATACTCCCGGTCTCTGCTCTGTATAACCATACTCCCGGTCTCTGCTCTGTATAACCATACTCCCGGGCTCTGCTCTATATAACCATACTCCCGGTCACTGCTCTATATAACCATACTCCCGGGCTCTGCTCTATATAACCATACTCCCGGGCTCTGCTCTATATAACCATACTCCCGGGCTCTGCTCTATAAAACCATACTCCCGGTCACTGCTCTATATAACCATACTCCCGGTCTCTGCTCTATATAACCATACTCCCGGTCTCTGCTCTGTATAACCATACTCCCGGGCTCTGCTCTATATAACCATACTCCCGGGCTCTGCTCTATATAACCATACTCCCGGTCACTGCTCTATATAACCATACTCCCGGGCTCTGCTCTATATAACCATACTCCCGGGCTCTGCTCTATATAACCATACTCCCGGTCTCTGCTCTATATAACCATACTCCCGGTCTCTGCTCTATATAACCATACTCCCGGTCTCTGCTCTATATAACCATACTCCCGGTCTCTGCTCTATATAACCATACTCCCGGGCTCTGCTCTATATAACCATACTCCCGGTCTCTGCTCTATATAACCATACTCCCGGTCTCTGCTCTATATAACCATACTCCCGGGCTCTGCTCTATATAACCATACTCCCGGTCACTGCTCTATATAACCATACTCCCGGGCTCTGCTCTATATAACCATACTCCCGGTCTCTGCTCTATATAACCATACTCCCGGGCTCTGCTCTATATAACCATACTCCCGGGCTCTGCTCTATATAACCATACTCCCGGTCTCTGCTCTATATAACCATACTCCCGGGCTCTGCTCTATATAACCATACTCCCGGTCTCTGCTCTATATAACATACTCCCGGGGTCTGCTCTATATAACATACTCCCGGGCTCTGCTCTATATAACCATACTCCCGGGCCCTGCTCTATATAACCATACTCCCGGGCTCTGCTCTATATAACCATACTCCCGGGCTCTGCTCTATATAACCATACTCCTGGGCTCTGCTCTATATAACCATACTCCCGGTCTCTGCTCTATATAACCATACTCCCGGTCTCTGCTCTATATAACCATACTCCCGGGCTCTGCTCTATATAACCATACTCCCGGTCTCTGCTCTATATAACCATACTCCCGGGCTCTGCTCTATATAACCATACTCCCGGTCTCTGCTCTATATAACCATACTCCCGGTCTCTGCTCTATATAACCATACTCCCGGGCCCTGCTCTATATAACCATACTCCCGGGCCCTGCTCTATATAACCATACTCCCGGTCTCTGCTCTATATAATCATACTCCCGGTCTCTGCTCTATATAACCATACTCCCGGTCTCTGCTCTATATAACCATACCCCCGGGCTCTGCTCTATATAACCATACTCCCGGTCTCTGCTCTATATAACCATACTCCCGGTCTCTGCTCTATATAACCATACTCCCGGTCTCTGCTCTATATAACCATACTCCCGGTCTCTGCTCTATATAATCATACTCCCTGGCTCTGCTCTATATAACCATACTCCCGGGCTCTGCTCTATATAACCATACTCCCGGTCTCTGCTCTATATAACCATACTCCCGGTCACTGCTCTATATAACCATACTCCCGGGCTCTGCTCTATATAACCATACTCCCGGGCTCTGCTCTATATAACCATACTCCCGGTCTCTGCTCTATATAACCATACTCCCGGTCTCTGCTCTATATAACCATACTCCCGGGCTCTGCTCTATATAACCATACTCCCGGTCTCTGCTCTATATAACCATACTCCCGGGCTCTGCTCTTTATAACCATACTCCCGGGCTCTGCTCTATATAACCATACTCCCGGGCTCTGCTCTATATAACCATTTTCCCGGTCACTGCTCTATATAACCATACTCCCGGTCTCTGCTCTATATAACCATACTCCCGGTCTCTGCTCTATATAACCATACTCTCGGTCTCTGCTCTATTTAACCATACTCCCGGGCTCTGCTCTATATAACCATACTCCCTGGCTCTGCTCTATATAACCATACTCCCGGTCTCTGCTCTATATAACCATACTCCCGGGCTCTGCTCTATATAACCATACTCCCGGTCTCTGCTCTATATAACCATACTCCCGGGCTCTGCTCTATATAACCATACTCCCGGTCTCTGCTCTATATTACCATACTCCCGGGCTCTGCTCTATATAACCATATTCCCGGTCACTGCTCTATATAACCATACTCCCGGTCTCTGCTCTATATAACCATACTCCCGGTCCCTGCTCTATATAACCATACTCCCGGTCTCTGCTCTATATAACCATACTCCCTGGCTCTGCTCTATATAACCATACTCCCGGTCTCTGCTCTATATAACCATACTCCCGGGCTCTGCTCTATATAACCATACTCCCGGTCTCTGCTCTATATAACCATACTCCCTGGCTCTGCTCTATATAACCATACTCCCGGTCTCTGCTCTATATAACCATACTCCCTGGCTCTGCTCTATATAACCATACTCCCGGTCTCTGCTCTATATAACCATACTCCCGGGCTCTGCTCTATATAACCATACTCCCGGTCTCTGCTCTATATAACCATACTCCCGGTCTCTGCTCTATATAACCATACTCCCGGTCTCTGCTCTATATAACCATACTCCCTGGCTCTGCTCTATATAACATACTCCCGGGCTCTGCTCTATATAACCATACTCCCGGTCTCTGCTCTATATAACCATACTCCCGGTCTCTGCTCTATATAACCATACTCCCCGGCTCTGCTCTATATAACCATACTCCCGGGCTCTGCTCTATATAACCATACTCCCGGGCTCTGCTCTATATAACCATACTCCCGGGCTCTGCTCTATATAACCATACTCCCGGTCTCTGCTCTATATAACCATACTCCCGGGCTCTGCTCTTCCCGGGCTCTGCTCTATATAACCATACTCCCGGTCTCTGCTCTATATAACCATACTCCCGTTCTCTGCTCTATATATCCATACCCCCGGGCTCTGCTCTATATAACCATACTCCCGGTCTCTGCTCTATATAACCATACTCCCGGTCTCTGCTCTATATAACCATACTCCCGGTCTCTGCTCTATATAACCATACTCCCGGTCTCTGCTCTATATAACCATACTCCCGGTCTCTGCTCTATATAACCATACTCCCGGTCTCTGCTCTATATAACCATACTCCCCGGCTCTGCTCTATATAACCATACTCCCGGTCTCTGCTCTATATAACCATACTCCCGGTCTCTGCTCTATATAACCATACTCCCGGTCTCTGCTCTATATAACCATACTCCCGGTCTCTGCTCTATATAACCATACTCCCTGGCTCTGCTCTATATAACCATACTCCCGGTCTCTGCTCTATATAACCATACTCCCGGTCTCTGCTCTATATAACCATACTCCCGGTCTCTGCTCTATATAACCATACTCCCGGTCTCTGCTCTATATAACCATACTCCCGGTCTCTGCTCTATATAACCATACTCCCGGTCTCTGCTCTATATAACCATACTCCCGGTCTCTGCTCTATATAACCATACTCCCGGGCTCTGCTCTATATAACCATACTCCCGGGCTCTGCTCTATATAACATACTCCCGGTCTCTGCTCTATATAACCATACTCCCGGGCTCTGCTCTATATAACCATACTCCCAGGCTCTGCTCTATATAACCATACTCCCGGTCTCTGCTCTATATAACCATACTCCCGGTCTCTGCTCTATATAACCATACTCCCGGTCTCTGCTCTATATAACCATACTCCCGGTCTCTGCTCTATATAACCATACTCCCGGTCTCTGCTCTATATAACCATACTCCCTGGCTCTGCTCTATATAACCATACTCCCGGTCTCTGCTCTATATAACCATACTCCCGGGCTCTGCTCTATATAACCATACTCCCCGGCTCTGCTCTATATAACCATACTCCCGGTCTCTGCTCTATATAACCATACTCCCGGTCTCTGCTCTATATAACCATACTCCCTGGCTCTGCTCTATATAACCATACTCCCGGTCTCTGCTCTATATAACCATACTCCCGGGCTCTGCTCTATATAACCGTACTCCCGGTCTCTGCTCTATATAACCATACTCCCGGGCTCTGCTCTATATAACCATACTCCCGGGCTCTGCTCTATATAAAATACTCCCGGGCTCTGCTCTATATAACCATACTCCCGGGCTCTGCTCTATATAACCATACTCCCGGTCTCTGCTCTATATAACCATACTCCCGGTCTCTGCTCTATATAACCATACTCCCGTTCTCTGCTCTATATAACCATACTCCCGTTCTCTGCTCTATATAACCATACTCCCGGTCTCTGCTCTATATAACCATACTCCCGGTCTCTGCTCTATATAACCATACTCCCGGTCTCTGCTCTATATAACCATACTCCCGGTCTCTGCTCTATATAACATACTCCCGGGCTCTGCTCTATATAACCATACTCCCGGGCTCTGCTCTATATAACCATACTCCCGGTCTCTGCTCTATATAACCATACTCCCGGTCTCTGCTCTATATAACCATACTTCCGGGCTCTGCTCTATATAACCATACTCCCGGGCTCTGCTCTATATAACCATACTCCCGGGCTCTGCTCTATATAACCATACTCCCGGGCTCTGCTCTATATAACCATACTCCCGGTCTCTGCTCTATATAACCATACTCCCGGTCTCTGCTCTATATAACCATACTCCCGGTCTCTGCTCTATATAACCATACTCCCGGGCTCTGCTCTATATAACCATACTCCCGGTCTCTGCTCTATATAACCATACTCCCGGGCTCTGCTCTATATAACCATACTCCCGGGCTCTGCTCTATATAACCATACTCCCAGGCTCTGCTCTATATAACAATACTCCCGGGCTCTGCTCTATATAACCATACTCCCGGTCTCTGCTCTATATAACCATACTCCCGGTCTCTGCTCTATATAACCATACTCCCACCCGCTGCTCTATATAACCATACTCCCGGTCTCTGCTCTATATAACCATACTCCCGGTCTCTGCTCTATATAACCATACTCCCGGTCACTGCTCTATATAACCATACTCCCGGGCTCTGCTCTATATAACCATACTCCCGTTCTCTGCTCTATATAACCATACTCCCGGTCTCTGCTCTATATAACCATACTCCCGGTCTCTGCTCTATATAACCATACTCCCGGGCTCTGCTCTATATAACCATACTCCCGGGCTCTGCTCTATATAACCATACTCCCGGGCTCTGCTCTATATAACCATACTCCCGGGCTCTGCTCTATATAACCATACTCCCGGGCTCTGCTCTATATAACCATACTCCCGGGCTCTGCTCTATATAACCATACTCCCGGGCTCTGCTCTATATAACCATACTCCCGGGCTCTGCTCTATATAACCATACTCCCGGTCTCTGCTCTATATAACCATACTCCCGGTCTCTGCTCTATATAACCATACTCCCGGTCTCTGCTCTATATAACCATACTCCCGGTCTCTGCTCTATATAACCATACTCCCGGTCTCTGCTCTATATAACCATACTCCCCGGCTCTGCTCTATATAACCATACTCCCCGGCTCTGCTCTATATAACCATACTCCCGGTCTCTGCTCTATATAACCATACTCCCTGGCTCTGCTCTATATAACCATAGTCCCGGTCTCTGCTCTATATAACCATACTCCCGGGCTCTGCTCTATATAACCATACTCCCGGTCTCTGCTCTATATAACCATACTCCCGGGCTCTGCTCTATATAACCATACTCCCGGGCTCTGCTCTATATAACATACTCCCGGTCTCTGCTCTATATAACCATACTCCCGGGCTCAGCTCTATATAACCATACTCCCGGTCTCTGCTCTATATAACCATACTCCCGGGCTCTGCTCTATATAACCATACTCCCGGGCTCTGCTCTATATAACCATACTCCCGGTCTCTGCTCTATATAACCATACCCCCGGGCTCTGCTCTATATAACCATACTCCCGGTCTCTGCTCTATATAACCATACTCCCGGTCTCTGCTCTATATAACCATACTCCCGGTCTCTGCTCTATATAACCATACTCCCGGGCTCTGCTCTATATAACCATACTCCCGGTCTCTGCTCTATATAACCATACTCCCGGTCTCTGCTCTATATAACCATACTCCCGGTCTCTGCTCTATATAACCATACTCCCGGGCCCTGCTCTATATAACCATAGTCCCGGTCTCTGCTCTATATAACCATACTCCCGGTCTCTGCTCTATATAACCATACTCCCGGTCTCTGCTCTATATAACCATACTCCCGGTCTCTGCTCTATATAACCATACTCCCGGGCCCTGCTCTATATAACCATAGTCCCGGTCTCTGCTCTATATAACCATACTCCCGGTCTCTGCTCTATATAACCATACTCCCGGTCTCTGCTCTATATAACCATACTCCCGGTCTCTGCTCTATATAACCATACTCCCGGTTTCTGCTCTATATAACCATACTCCCGGTCTCTGCTCTATATAACCATACTCCCGGGCTCTGCTCTATATAACCATACTCCCGGGCTCTGCTCTATATAACCATACTCCCGGGCTCTGCTCTATATAACCATACTCCCGGGCTCTGCTCTATATAACCATACTCCCGGGCTCTGCTCTATATAACCATACTCCCGGTCTCTGCTCTATATAACATACTCCCGGGCTCTGCTCTATATAACCATACTCCCGGTCTCTGCTCTATATAACCATACTCCCGGTCTCTGCTCTATATAACCATACTCCCGGTCTCTGCTCTATATAACCATACTCCCGATCTCTGCTCTATATAACCATACTCCCGGTCTCTGCTCTATATAACCATACTCCCGGGCTCTGCTCTATATAACCATACTCCCGGGCTCTGCTCTATATAACCATACTCCCGGTCTCTGCTCTGTATAACCATACTCCCGGTCTCTGCTCTATATAACCATACTCCCGGGCTCTGCTCTATATAACCATACTCCCAGGCTCTGCTCTATATAACAATACTCCCGGGCTCTGCTCTATATAACCATACTCCCGGTCTCTGCTCTATATAACCATACTCCCGGTCTCTGCTCTATATAACCATACTCCCGGTCTCTGCTCTATATAACAATACTCCCGGGCTCTGCTCTATATAACCATACTCCCGGTCTCTGCTCTATATAACCATACTCCCGGTCTCTGCTCTATATAACCATACTCCCGGTCTCTGCTCTATATAACCATACTCCCGGTCTCTGCTCTATATAACCATACTCCCGGGCTCTGCTCTATATAACCATACTCCCGGGCTCTGCTCTATATAACCATACTCCCGGGCTCTGCTCTATATAACCATACTCCCGGTCTCTGCTCTATATAACCATACTCCCCGGCTCTGCTCTATATAACCATACTCCCGGGCTCTGCTCTATATAACCATACTCCTGGTCTCTGCTCTATATAACCATACTCCCGGGCTCTGCTCTATATAACCATACTCCCGGGCTCTGCTCTATATAACCATACTCCCGGGCTCTGCTCTATATAACCATACTCCCGGGCTCTGCTCTATATAACCATACCCCCGGGCTCTGCTCTATATAACATACTCCCGGGCTCTGCTCTATATAACCATACTCCCGGGCTCTGCTCTATATAACATACTCCCGGGCTCTGCTCTATATAACCATACTCCCGGGCTCTGCTCTATATAACCATACTCCCGGTCTCTGCTCTGTATAACCATACTCCCGGTCTCTGCTCTGTATAACCATACTCCCGGTCTCTGCTCTATATAACCATACTCCCGGTCTCTGCTCTATATAACCATACTCTCGGTCTCTGCTCTATATAACCATACTCCCGGTCTCTGCTCTATATAACCATACTCCCGGTCTCTGCTCTATATAACCATACTCCCGGTCTCTGCTCTATATAACCATACTCCCGGTCTCTGCTCTATATAACCATACTCCCGGTCTCTGCTCTATATAACCATACTCCCGGGCTCTGCTCTATATAACATACTCCCGGGCTCTGCTCTATATAACCATACCCCCGGTCTCTGCTCTATATAACCATACTCCCGGGCTCTGCTCTATATAACCATACTCCCGGGCTCTGCTCCATATAACCATACTCCCGGTCTCTGCTGTATATAACCATACTCCTGGGCTCTGCTCTATATAACATACTCCCGGGCTCTGATCTATATAACCATACTCCCGGGCTCTGATCTATATAACCATACTCCCTGTCTCTGCTCTATATAACCATACTCCCGGTCTCTGCTCTATATAACCATACTCCCGGTCTCTGCTCTATATAACCATACTCCCGGTCTCTGCTCTATATAACCATACTCCCGGGCTCTGCTCTATATAACCATACTCCCGGTCTCTGCTCTATATAACCATACTCCCGGTCTCTGCTCTATATAACCATAATCCCGGTCTCTGCTCTATATAACCATACTCCCGGGCTCTGCTCTATATAACATACTCCCGGGCTCTGCTCTATATAACCATACTCCCGGTCTCTGCTCTTCCCGGGCTCTGCTCTATATAACCATACTCCCGGGCTCTGCTCTATATAACCATACTCCCGGTCTCTGCTCTATATAACCATACTCCCGGTCTCTGCTCTATTTAAACAATACTCCCGGGCTCTGCTCTATATAACCATACTCCCTGTCTCTGCTCTATATAACCATACTCCCGGGCTCTGCTCTATATAACATACTCCCGGGCTCTGCTCTATATAACCATACTCCCGGTCTCTGCTCTATATAACCATACTCCCGGTCTCTGCTCTATATAACCATACTCCCAGGCTCTGCTCTATATAACATACTCCCGGGCTCTGCTCTATATAACCATACTCCCGGGCTCTGCTCTATATAACCATACTCCCGGGCTCTGCTCTATATAACCATACTCCCGGGCTCTGCTCTATATAACCATACTCCCGGGCCCTGCTCTATATAACCATACTCCCGGTCTCTGCTCTATATAACCATACTCCCGGTCGCTGCTCTATATAACCATACTCCCGGTCTCTGCTCTATATAACCATACTCCCTGTCTCTGCTCTATATAACCATAATCCCGGTCTCTGCTCTATATAACCATACTCCCGGGCTCTGCTCTATATAACCATACTCCCGGTCTCTGCTCTATATAACCATACTCCCGGTCTCTGCTCTATATAACCATACTCCCGGGCCCTGCTCTATATAACCATACTCCCGGGCCCTGCTCTATATAACCATACTCCCGGGCTCTGCTCTATATAACCATACTCCCGGTCTCTGCTCTATATAACCATACTCCCGGTCTCTGCTCTATATAACCATACTCCCTGTCTCTGCTCTATATAACCATAATCCCGGTCTCTGCTCTATATAACCATACTCCCGGTCTCTGCTCTATATAACCATACTCCCGGTCTCTGCTCTATATAACCATAATCCCGGTCTCTGCTCTATATAACCATAATCCCGGTCTCTGCTCTATATAACCATACTCCCGGTCTCTGCTCTATATAACCATACTCCCGGTCTCTGCTCTATATAACCATAATCCCGGTCTCTGCTCTATATAACCATACTCCCGGTCTCTGCTCTATATAACCATACTCCCGGGCTCTGCTCTATATAACCATACTCCCGGTCTCTGCTCTATATAACCATAATCCCGGTCTCTGCTCTATATAACCATACTCCCGGTCTCTGCTCTATATAACCATACTCCCGGTCTCTGCTCTATATAACCATAATCCCGGTCTCTGCTCTATATAACCATACTCCCGGTCTCTGCTCTATATAACCATACTCCAGGTCTCTGCTCTATATAACCATAATCCCGGTCTCTGCTCTATATAACCATACTCCCGGTCTCTGCTCTATATAACCATACTCCCGGTCTCTGCTCTATATAACCATACTCCAGGGCTCTGCTCTATATAACCATACTCCCGGGCCCTGCTCTATATAACCATACTCCCGGTCTCTGCTCTATATAACCATACTCCCGGTCGCTGCTCTATATAACCATACTCCCGGTCTCTGCTCTATATAACCATACTCCCTGTCTCTGCTCTATATAACCATAATCCCGGTCTCTGCTCTATATAACCATACTCCCGGGCTCTGCTCTATATAACCATACTCCCGGTCTCTGCTCTATATAACCATACTCCCGGTCTCTGCTCTATATAACCATACTCCCGGTCTCTGCTCTATATAACCATACTCCCGGGCCCTGCTCTATATAACCATACTCCCGGGCCCTGCTCTATATAACCATACTCCCGGGCTCTGCTCTATATAACCATACTCCCGGTCTCTGCTCTATATAACCATACTCCCGGTCTCTGCTCTATATAACCATACTCCCTGTCTCTGCTCTATATAACCATAATCCCGGTCTCTGCTCTATATAACCATACTCCCGGTCTCTGCTCTATATAACCATACTCCCGGTCTCTGCTCTATATAACCATAATCCCGGTCTCTGCTCTATATAACCATACTCCCGGTCTCTGTTCTATATAACCATACTCCCGGTCTCTGCTCTATATAACCATACTCCCGGGCTCTGCTCTATATAACCATACTCCCGGTCTCTGCTCTATATAACCATAATCCCGGTCTCTGCTCTATATAACCATACTCCCGGGCTCTGCTCTATATAACCATACTCCCGGTCTCTGCTCTATATAACCATAATCCCGGTCTCTGCTCTATATAACCATACTCCCGGTCTCTGCTCTATATAACCATACTCCAGGTCTCTGCTCTATATAACCATAATCCCGGTCTCTGCTCTATATAACCATACTCCCGGTCTCTGCTCTATATAACCATACTCCCGGTCTCTGCTCTATATAACCATACTCCCGGTCTCTGCTCTATATAACCATACTCCCGGGCTCTGCTCTATATAACCATACTCCCGGGCTCTGCTCTATATAACCATACTCCCGGGCTCTGCTCTATATAACCATACTCCCGGTCTCTGCTCTATATAACCATACTCCCGGTCTCTGCTCTATATAACCATACTCCCGGTCTCTGCTCTATATAACCATACTCCCGGGCTCTGCTCTTCCCGGGCTCTGCTCTATATAACATACTCCCGGGCTCTGCTCTATATAACCATACTCCCGGGCTCTGCTCTATATAACCATACTCCCTGTCTCTGCTCTATATAACCTTAATCCCGGTCTCTGCTCTATATAACCATACTCCCCGGCTCTGCTCTATATAACCATACTCCCGGTCTCTGCTCTATATAACCATACTGCCGGTCTCTGCTCTATATAACCATACTCCCGGTCTCTGCTCTATATAACCATACTCCCGGGCTCTGCTCTATATAACCATACTCCCGGTCTCTGCTCTGTATAACCATAATCCCGGTCTCTGCTCTATATAACCATACTCCCGGGCTCTCTGCTCTATATAACCATACTCCCGGGCTCTGCTCTTCCCGGGCTCTGCTCTATATAACATACTCCCGGGCTCTGCTCTATATAACCATACTCCCGGGCTCTGCTCTATATAACCATACTCCCTGTCTCTGCTCTATATACCCATACTCCCGGTCTCTGCTCTATATAATCATACTCCCGGGCTCTGCTCTATATAACCATACTCCCGGTCTCTGCTCTATATAACCATACTCCCGGTCTCTGCTCTATATAACCATACTCCCGGTCTCTGCTCTATATAACCATACTCCCCGGCTCTGCTCTATATAACCATACTCCCGGTCTCTGCTCTATATAACCATACTCCCGGTCTCTGCTCTATATAACCATACTCCCGGGCTCTGTTATATATAACCATACTCCCGGGCTCTGCTCTATATAACCATACTCCCGGGCTCTGCTCTATATAACCATACTCTCGGGCTCTGCTCTATATAACCATACTCCCGGTCTCTGCTCTATATAACAATACTCCCGGTCTCTGCTCTATATAACCATACTCCCGGTCTCTGCTCTATATAACCATACTCCCGGGCTCTGCTCTATATAACCATACTCCCGGGCTCTGCTCTATATAACCATACTCCCGGTCTCTGCTCTGTATAACCATACTCCCGGGCTCTGCTCTATATAACCATACTCCCTGGCTCTGCTCTATATAACCATACTCCCGGTCTCTGCTCTATATAACCATACTCCCTGGCTCTGCTCTATATAACCATACTCCCGGGCTCTGCTCTATATAACATACTCCCGGGCTCTGCTCTATATAACCATACTCCCGGTCTCTGCTCTATATAACCATACTCCCTGTCTCTGCTCTATATAACCATAATCCCGGGCTCTGCTCTATATAACCATACTCCCGGTCACTGCTCTATATAACCGTACTCCCGGTCTCTGCTCTATATAACCATACTCCCGGTCTCTGCTCTATATAACCATACTTCCGGGCTCTGTTATATATAACCATACTCCCGGGCTCTGCTCTATATAACCATACTCCCGGTCTCTGCTCTATATAACCATACTCCCGGGCTCTGCTCTATATAACCATACTCCCGGGCTCTGCTCTATATAACCATACTCCCGGGCTCTGCTCTATATAACCATACTCCCGGTCTCTGCTCTATATAACCATACTCCCGGTCTCTGCTCTATATAACCATACTCCCGGTCTCTGCTCTATATAACCATACTCCCGGTCTCTGCTCTATATAACCATACTCCCGGTCTCTGCTCTATATAACCATACTCCCCGGCTCTGCTCTATATAACCATACTCCCGGTCTCTGCTCTGTATAACCATACTCCCGGTCTCTGCTCTATATAACCATACTCCCGGTCTCTGCTCTATATAACCATACTCCCGGTTTCTGCTCTATATAACCATACTCCCGGTCTCTGCTCTATATAACCATACTCCCGGTCTCTGCTCTATATAACAATACTCCCGGTCTCTGCTCTATATAACCATACTCCCGGGCTCTGCTCTATATAACATACTCCCGGGCTCTGCTCTATATAACCATACTCCCGGTCTCTGCTCTTCCCGGGTTCTGCTCTATATAACCATACTCCCGGTCTCTGCTCTATATAACCATACTCCCGGGCTCTGCTCTATATAACCATACTCCCGGGCTCTGCTCTATATAACCATACTCCCGGGCTCTGCTCTATATAACATACTCCCGGGCTCTGCTCTATATAACCATACTCCCGGTCTCTGCTCTATATAACCATACTCCCGGTCTCTGCTCTATATAACCATACTCCCGGTCTCTGCTCTATATAACCATACTCCCGGTCTCTGCTCTATATAACCATACTCCCGGTCTCTGCTCTATATAACCATACTCCCGGTCTCTGCTCTGTATAACCATACTCCCGGTCTCTGCTCTATATAACCATACTCTCGGGCTCTGCTCTATATAACCATACTCCCTGGCTCTGCTCTGTATAACCATACTCCCGGGCTCTGCTCTATATAACCATACTCCCGGGCTCTGCTCTATATAACCATACTCCCGGTCTCTGCTCTATATAACCATACTCCCGGTCTCTGCTCTATATAACCATACTCCCGGTCTCTGCTCTATATAACCATACTCCCGGTCTCTGCTCTATATAACCATACTCCCGGTCTCTGCTCTATATAACCATACTCCCTGTCTCTGCTCTATATAACCATACTCCCGGGCTCTGCTCTATATAACCATACTCCCGGTCTCTGCTCTATATAACCATACTCCCGGGCTCTGCTCTATATAACCGTACTCCCGGTCTCTGCTCTATATAACCATACTCCCCGGCTCTGCTCTATATAACCATACTCCCGGGCTCTGCTCTATATAACCATACTCCCGGTCTCTGCTCTATATAACCATACTCCCGGTCTCTGCTCTATATAACCATACTCCCGGTCTCTGCTCTATATAACCATACTCCCGGGCTCTGCTCTATATAACCATACTCCCGGGCTCTGCTCTATATAACCATACTCCCGGTCTCTGCTCTATATAACATACTCCCGGGCTCTGCTCTATATAACATACTCCCGGGCTCTGCTCTATATAACCATACTCCCGGGCTCTGCTCTATATAACCATACTCCCGGTCTCTGCTCTATATAACCATACTCCCTGTCTCTGCTCTATATAACCATACTCCCGGTCTCTGCTCTATATAACATACTCCCGGTCTCTGCTCTATATAACCATACTCCCCGGCTCTGCTCTATATAACCATACTCCCGGTCTCTGCTCTATATAACCATAATCCCGGTCTCTGCTCTATATAACCATACTCCCGGGCTCTGCTCTATATAACCATACTCCCGGTCTCTGCTCTATATAACCATACTCCCGGGCCCTGCTCTATATAACCATAGTCCCGGTCTCTGCTCTATATAACCATACTCCCGGTCTCTGCTCTATATAACCATAATCCCGGTCTCTGCTCTATATAACCATACTCCCGGTCTCTGCTCTATATAACCATACTCCCGGTCTCTGCTCTATATAACCATAATCCCGGTCTCTGCTCTATATAACCATACTCCCGGGCTCTGCTCTATATAACCATACTCCCGGTCTCTGCTCTATATAACCATACTCCCGGTCTCTGCTCTAAATAACCATACTCCCGGGCTCTGCTCTATATAACCATACTCCCGGTCACTGCTCTATATAACCATACTCCCGGTCTCTGCTCTATATAACCATACTCCCTGGCTCTGCTCTATATAACCATACTCCCGGGCTCTGCTCTATATAACCATACTCCCGGTCTCTGCTCTATATAACCATACTCCCTGGCTCTGCTCTATATAACCATACTCCCGGGCTCTGCTCTATATAACCATACTCCCGGTCTCTGCTCTATATAACCATACTCCCGGGCTCTGCTCTATATAACCATACTCCCGGTCTCTGCTCTATATAACCATACTCCCGGTCTCTGCTCTATATAACCATTCTCCCGGTCTCTGCTCTATATAACCATACCCCCGGGCTCTGCTCTATATAACCATACTCCCGGTCTCTGCTCTATATAACCATACTCCCGGGCTCTGCTCTATATAACCATACTCCCGGTCTCTGCTCTATATAACCATACTCCCGGGCTCTGCTCTATATAACAATACTCCCGGTCTCTGCTCTATATAACCATACTCCCGGGCTCTGCTCTATATAACCATACTCCCGGTCTCTGCCCTATATAACCATACTCCCGGTCTCTGCTCTATATAACCATACTCCCGGGCTCTGCTCTATATAACATACTCCCGGTCTCTGCTCTATATAACCATACTCCCGGGCTCTGCTCTATATAACCATACTCCCGGGCTCTGCTCTATATAACCATACCCCGGGCTCTGCTCTATATAACAATACTCCCCGGCTCTGCTCTATATAACCATACTCCCGGGCTCTGCTCTATATAACCATACTCCCCGGCTCTGCTCTATATAACCATACTCCCTGGCTCTGCTCTATATAACCATACTCCCGGGCTCTGCTCTATATAACCATACTCCCGGTCTCTGCTCTATATAACCATACTCCCGGGCTCTGCTCTATATAACCATACTCCCGGTCTCTGCTCTATATAACCATACTCCCGGTCTCTGCTCTATATAGCCATACTCCCGGGCTCTGCTCTATATAACCATACTCCCGGTCTCTGCTCTATATAACCATACTCCCGGGCTCTGCTCTATATAACCATACTCCCGGTCTCTGCTCTATATAACCATACTCCCGGTCTCTGCTCTATATAACCATACTCCCGGGCTCTGCTCTATATAACCATACTCCCGGTCTCTGCTCTATATAACCATACTCCCGGTCTCTGCTCTATATAGCCATACTCCCGGGCTCTGCTCTATATAACCATACTCCCGGTCTCTGCTCTATATAACCATACTCCCGGGCCCTGCTCTATATAACCATACTCCCGGTCTCTGCTCTATATAACCATACCCCCGGGCTCTGCTCTATATAACCATACTCCCGGTCTCTGCTCTATATAACCATACTCCCGGGCTCTGCTCTATATAACCATACTCCCGGTCTCTGCTCTATATAACCATAGTCACGGTCTCTGCTCTATATAACCATACTCCCGGTCTCTGCTCTATATAGCCATACTCCCGGGCTCTGCTCTATATAACCATACTCCCGGTCTCTGCTCTATATAACCATACTCCCGGGCTCTGCTCTATATAACCATACTCCCGGTCTCTGCTCTATATAACCATACTCCCGGGCTCTGCTCTATATAACCATACTCCCGGTCTCTGCTCTATATAACCATACTCCCGGTCTCTGCTCTATATAGCCATACTCCCGGGCTCTGCTCTATATAACCATTCTCCCGGTCTCTGCTCTATATAGCCATACTCCCGGGCTCTGCTCTATATAACCATACTCCCGGTCTCTGCTCTATATAACCATACTCCCGGGCTCTGCTCTATATAACCATACTCCCGGTCTCTGCTCTATATAACCATACTCCCGGGCTCTGCTCTATATAACCATACTCCCGGTCTCTGCTCTATATAACCATACTCCCGGTCTCTGCTCTATATAGCCATACTCCCGGGCTCTGCTCTATATAACCATACTCCCGGTCTCTGCTCTATATAACCATACTCCCGGGCCCTGCTCTATATAACCATACTCCCGGTCTCTGCTCTATATAAACATACCCCCGGGCTCTGCTCTATATAACCATACTCCCGGTCTCTGCTCTATATAACCATACTCCCGGGCTCTGCTCTATATAACCATACTCCCGGTCTCTGCTCTATATAACCATAGTCACGGTCTCTGCTCTATATAACCATACTCCCGGGCTCTGCTCTATATAACCATACTCCCTGGCTCTGCTCTATATAACCATACTCCCGGTCTCTGCTCTATATAACCATACTCCCGGTCTCTGCTCTATATAACCATACTCCCGGTCTCTGCTCTATATAACCATACTCCCGGGCTCTGCTCTATATAACCATACTCCCGGGCTCTGCTCTATATAACCATACTCCCGGTCTCTGCTCTATATAACCATACTCCCGGTCTCTGCTCTATATAACCATACTCCCGGGCTCTGCTCTATATAACCATACTCCCGGTCTCTGCTCTATATAACCATACTCCCGGTCTCTGCTCTATATAACCATACTCCCGGTCTCTGCTCTATATAACCATACCCCCGGGCTCTGCTCTATATAACCATACTCCCGGTCTCTGCTCTATATAACCATACTCCCGGTCTCTGCTCTATATAACCATACTCCCGGTCTCTGCTCTATATAACCATACTCCCGGTCTCTGCTCTATATAACCATACTCCCGGGCTCTGCTCTATATAACCATACTCCCGGGCCCTGCTCTATATAACCATACTCCCGGTCTCTGCTCTATATAACCATACTCCCGGGCCCTGCTCTATATAACCATACTCCCGGTCTCTGCTCTATATAACCATACTCCCGGTCTCTGCTCTATATAACCATACTCCCTGGCTCTGCTCTATATAACCATACTCCCGGTCTCTGCTCTATATAACCATACTCCCGGTCTCTGCTCTATATAACCATACTCCCTGGCTCTGCTCTATATAACCATACTCCCGGTCTCTGTTCTATATAACCATACTCCCGGTCTCTGCTCTATATAACCATACTCCCGGTCTCTGCTCTATATAACCATACTCCCGGTCTCTGCTCTATATAACCATACTCCCGGTCTCTGCTCTATATAACCATACTCCCGGTCTCTGCTCTATATAACCATACTCCCGGTCTCTGCTCTATATAACCATACTCCCGGGCTCTGCTCTATATAACCATACTCCCGGGCTCTGCTCTATATAACCATACTCCCGGGCTCTGCTCTATATAACCATACTCCCGGTCTCTGCTCTATATAACCATACTCCCGGTCTCTGCTCTATATAACCATACTCCCGGGCTCTGCTCTATATAACCATACTCCCGGGCCCTGCTCTATATAACCATACTCCCGGGCCCTGCTCTATATAACCATACTCCCGGTCTCTGCTCTATATAACCATATTCCCGGGCCCTGCTCTATATAACCATACTCCCGGTCTCTGCTCTATATAACCATACTCCCGGTCTCTGCTCTATATAACCATACTCCCGGGCTCTGCTCTATATAACCATACTCCCGGTCTCTGCTCTATATAACCATACTCCCGGTCTCTGCTCTATATAACCATACTCCCGGGCTCTGCTCTATATAACCATACTCCCGGTCTCTGCTCTATATAACCATACTCCCGGTCTCTGCTCTATATAACCATACTCCCGGTCTCTGCTCTATATAACCATACTCCCGGGCTCTGCTCTATATAACCATACTCCCGGTCTCTGTTCTATATAACCATACTCCCGGGCACTGCTCTATATAACCATACTCCCGGTCTCTGCTCTATATAACCATACTCCCGGTCTCTGCTCTATATAACCATACTCCCGGGCTCTGATCTATATAACCATACTCCCGGGCTCTGATCTATATAACCATACTCCCGGGCTCTGCTCTATATAACCATACTCCCGGTCTCTGCTCTATATAACCATACTCCCGGGCTCTGCTCTATATAACCATACTCCCTGGCTCTGCTCTATATAACCATACTCCCTGGCTCTGCTCTATATAACCATACTCCCGGTCACTGCTCTATATAACCATACTCCCGGTCTCTGCTCTATATAACCATACTCCCGGTCTCTGCTCTATATAACCATACTCCCGGTCTCTGCTCTATATAACCATACTCCCGGTCTCTGCTCTATATAACCATACTCCCGGTCTCTGCTCTATATAACCATACTCCCTGGCTCTGCTCTATATAACCATACTCCCGGTCTCTGCTCTATATAACCATACTCCCGGTCTCTGCTCTATATAACCATACTCCCGGTCTCTGCTCTATATAACCATACTCCCGGGCTCTGCTCTATATAACCATACTCCCTGGCTCTGCTCTATATAACCATACTCCCGGTCTCTGCTCTATATAACCATACTCCCTGGCTCTGCTCTATATAACCATACTCCCGGTCTCTGCTCTATATAACCATACTCCCGGTCTCTGCTCTATATAACCATACTCCCGGTCTCTGCTCTATATAACCATACTCCCCGGCTCTGCTCTATATAACCATACTCCCGGTCTCTGCTCTATATAACCATACTCCCGGGCTCTGCTCTATATAACCATACTCCCGGTCTCTGCTCTATATAACCATACTCCCGGTCTCTGCTCTATATAACCATACTCCCGGTCTCTGTTCTATATAACCATACTCCCGGTCTCTGCTCTATATAACCATACTCCCGGGCTCTGCTCTATATAACCATACTCCCGGTCTCTGCTCTATATAACCATACTCCCGGGCTCTGATCTATATAACCATACTCCCGGTCTCTGCTCTATATAACCATACTCCCGGGCTCTGCTCTATATACCCATACTCCCGGTCTCTGCTCTATATAACCATACTCCCGGGCTCTGCTCTATATAACCATACTCCCTGGCTCTGCTCTATATAACCATACTCCCTGGCTCTGCTCTATATAACCATACTCCCGGGCTCTGCTCTATATAACCATACTCCCGGTCTCTGCTCTATATAACCATACTCCCGGTCTCTGCTCTATATAACCATACTCCCGGTCTCTGCTCTATATAACCATACTCCCGGTCTCTGCTCTATATAACCATACTCCCGGTCTCTGCTCTATATAACCATACTCCCGGGCTCTGCTCTATATACCCATACTCCCGGTCTCTGCTCTATATAACCATACTCCCGGGCTCTGCTCTATATAACCATACTCCCTGGCTCTGCTCTATATAACCATACTCCCTGGCTCTGCTCTATATAACCATACTCCCTGGCTCTGCTCTATATAACATACTCCCGGGCTCTGATCTATATAACCATACTCCCGGTCTCTGCTCTATATAACCATACTCCCGGTCTCTGCTCTATATAACCATACTCCCGGGCTCTGCTCTATATAACCATACTCCCGGTCTCTGCTCTATATAACCATACTCCCTGGCTCTGCTCTATATAACCATACTCCCTGGCTCTGCTCTATATAACCATACTCCCGGTCTCTGCTCTATATAACCATACTCCCGGTCTCTGCTCTATATAACCATATTCCCGGTCTCTGCTCTATATAACCATACTCTCCGGCTCTGCTCTATATAACCATACTCCCGGTCTCTGCTCTATATAACCATACTCCCGGTCTCTGCTCTATATAACCATACTCCCGGTCTCTGCTCTATATAACCATACTCCCGGTCTCTGCTCTATATAACCATACTCCCTGGCTCTGCTCTATATAACCATACTCCCTGGCTCTGCTCTATATAACCATACTCCCGGTCTCTGCTCTATATAACCATACTCCCGGTCTCTGCTCTATATAACCATACTCTCCGGCTCTGCTCTATATAACCATACTCCCGGTCTCTGCTCTATATAACCATACTCCCGGTCTCTGCTCTATATAACCATACTCCCGGTCTCTGCTCTATATAACCATACTCCCGGTCTCTGCTCTATATAACCATACTCCCTGGCTCTGCTCTATATAACCATACTCCCGGTCTCTGCTCTATATAACCATACTCCCGGTCTCTGCTCTATATAACCATACTCTCCGGCTCTGCTCTATATAACCATACTCCCGGTCTCTGCTCTATATAACCATACTCCCGGTCTCTGCTCTATATAACCATACTCCCGGTCTCTGCTCTATATAACCATACTCCCGGTCTCTGCTCTATATAACCATACTCCCGGTCTCTGCTCTATATAACCATACTCCCGGTCTCTGCTCTATATAACCATACTCCCGGTCTCTGCTCTATATAACCATACTCCCGGTCTCTGCTCTATATAACCATACTCCCGGGGCTCTGCTCTATATAACATACTCCCGGGCTCTGCTCTATATAACCATACTCCCGGGCTCTGCTCTATATAACCATACTCCCGGGCTCTGCTCTATATAACCATATTCCCGGTCTCTGCTCTATATAACCATACTCCCGGGCTCTGCTCTATATAACCATACTCCCGGGCTCTGCGCTATATAACCATACTCCCGGTCTCTGCTCTATATAACCATACTCCCGGGCTCTGCTCTATATAACATACTCCCGGTCTCTGCTCTATATAACCATACTCCCGGGCTCTGCTCTATATAACCATACTCCCGGGCTCTGCTCTATATAACCATACCCCCGGGCTCTGCTCTATATAACCATACTCCCGGTCTCTGCTCTATATAACCATACTCCCGGTCTCTGCTCTATATAACCATACTCCCGGTCTCTGCTCTATATAGCCATACTCCCGGGCTCTGCTCTATATAACCATACTCCCGGGCTCTGCTCTATATAACCATACTCCCGGTCTCTGCTCTATATAACCATACTCCCGGTCTCTGTTCTATATAACCATACTCCCGGTCTCTGCTCTATATAACCATACCCCCGGGCTCTGCTCTATATAACCATACTCCCGGTCTCTGCTCTATATAACCATACTCCCGGGCTCTGCTCTATATAACCATACTCCCGGGCTCTGCTCTATATAACCATACTCCCGTTCTCTGCTCTATATAACCATACCCCCGGGCTCTGCTCTATATAACCATACTCCCGGTCTCTGCTCTATATAACCATACTCCCGGTCTCTGCTCTATATAACCATACTCCCGGGCTCTGCTCTATATAACCATACTCCCGGTCTCTGCTCTATATAACCATACTCCCGGTCTCTGCTCTATATAACCATACTCCCGGTCTCTGCTCTATATAACCATACTCCCCGGCTCTGCTCTATATAACCATACCCCCGGGCTCTGCTCTATATAACCATACTCCCGGTCTCTGCTCTATATAACCATACTCCCGGGCTCTGCTCTATATAACCATACTCCCGGTCTCTGCTCTATATAACCATACTCCCGGGCTCTGCTCTATGTAACCATACTCCCGGGCTCTGCTCTATATAACCATACTCCCGGTCTCTGCTCTATATAACCATACTCCCGGTCTCTGCTCTATATAACCATACTCCCGGGCTCTGCTCTATGTAACCATACTCCCGGGCTCTGCTCTATATAACCATACTCCCGGTCTCTGCTCTATATAACCATACTCCCGGGCTCTGCTCTATATAACCATACTCCCGTTCTCTGCTCTATATAACCATACCCCCGGGCTCTGCTCTATATAACCATACTCCCGGTCTCTGCTCTATATAACCATACTCCCGGTCTCTGCTCTATATAACCATACTCCCGGGCTCTGCTCTATATAACCATACTCCCGGTCTCTGCTCTATATAACCATACTCCCGGTCTCTGCTCTATATAACCATACTCCCGGTCTCTGCTCTATATAACCATACTCCCCGGCTCTGCTCTATATAACCATACTCCCGGTCTCTGCTCTATATAACCATACTCCCGGGCTCTGCTCTATATAACCATACTCCCGGGCCCTGCTCTATATAACCATACTCCCGGTCTCTGCTCTATATAACCATACTCCCGGTCTCTGCTCTATATAACCATACTCCCGGGCTCTGCTCTATATAACCATGCTCCCGGTCTCTGCTCTATATAACCATACGCCCGGTCTCTGCTCTATATAACCATACCCCCGGGCTCTGCTCTATATAACCATACTCCCGGTCTCTGCTCTATATAACCATACTCCCGGTCTCTGCTCTATATAACCATACTCCCGGTCTCTGCTCTATATAACCATTCTCCCGGTCACTGCTCTATATAACCATACTCCCGGTCTCTGCTCTATATAACCATACTCCCGGTCTCTGTTCTATATAACCATACTCCCGGGCTCTGCTCTATATAACCATACTCCCCGGCTCTGCTCTATATAACCATACTCCCGGTCTCTGCTCTATATAACCATACTCCCGGTCTCTGCTCTATATAACATACTCCCGGTCTCTGCTCTATATAACCATACTCCCGGTCTCTGCTCTATATAACCATACTCCCGGGCTCTGCTCTATGTAACCATACTCCCGGGCTCTGCTCTATATAACCATACTCCCGGGCTCTGCTCTATATAACCATACTCCCGGTCTCTGCTCTATATAACCATACTCCCGGTCTCTGCTCTATATAACCATACTCCCGGTCTCTGCTCTATATAACCATACTCCCGGGCTCTCTGCTCTATATAACCATACTCCCGGGCTCTGCTCTATATAACCATACTCCCCGGCTCTGCTCTATATAACCATACTCCCCGGCTCTGCTCTATATAACCATACTCCCCGGCTCTGCTCTATATAATAATACTCTGGTGCTCTGATACCCGCTCTGTATAGTAAATGTGCTGATACTCCATACTCTCTGTCCTCGCTGCAGCCTCCAGGAACGTATCGGACTGGTGGCTCTCACACTGGATCTCCAACCTGCAGAATATGTCCGGAAACGACTCCCTCCTGACCCTGTCGCCCGCCGCCCCGTCTCCTCCGCTGCTTCTCTTCTCTCCGGGGGGGCTGGTGTAAGTGTCCATGTCCTTTTGGTATGAGGGGTACCAGTGGGTCATTAACCCAGAACGAGTGATAAATCTGAGGGGCTAGGGGGTCCCACATCATGGGGTCCGAGCGCTCGATGATAATTTCTTCATGTGATATGTCCGCCCACCGCCATTTGCATTTCTGCCTCCTTTGTGATGATGTCACAGACTTGTGTTCGCTTTCAAACCTGTTCATTATTTTTTCCTGTCCCTTTGGGTACTACTCAGCATGCATCTCTCCACACAGTACTTCTGTGAGAGGCCTGGCGCTTCTGAGTTATCTGTGCATTTAAGATTCAAGTGTTACATCCATACGTGAGCGCGGGCAAGATACACGGGTCACATCCGTACATGAGCGTGGGCAGGATACACGGGTCACATCCATACGTGAGCGCGGGCAGGATACACGGGTCACATCCGTACGCGAGCGCGGGCAGGATACACGGGTCACATCCGTACGTGAGCGCGGGCAGGATACACGGGTCACATCCGTGCGCGAGCGCGGGCAGGATACACGGGTCACATCCGTACGTGAGCGCGGGCAGGATACACGGGTCACATCCGTACGCGAGCGCGGGCAGGATACACGGGTCACATCCATACGTGAGCGCGGGCAGGATACACGGGTCACATCCGTACGTGAGCGTGGGCAGGATACACGGGTCACATCCATACGTGAGCGCGGGCAGGATACACGGGTCACATCCGTACGTGAGCGTGGGCAGGATACACGGGTCACATCCGTACGTGAGCGCGGGCAGGATACACGGGTCACATCCGTACGCGAGCGCGGGCAGGATACACGGGTCACATCCGTACGTGAGCGCGGGCAGAATACACGGGTCACATCCGTCCCTCCTCTGCTCCTCCTTACATCTTACCCTAATATCTCACTATACCCTCCTCTGCCCCTCCTTACATCTCACCCTAATATCTCACTATACCCTCCTCTGCCCCTCCTTACATATCACCCTAATATCTCACTATACCCTCCTCTGCCCCTCCTTACATCTCACCCTAATATCTCACTATACCCTCCTCTGCCCCTCCTTACATCTCCCCCTAATATCTCACTATACCCTCCTCTGCCCCTCCTTACATCTCACCCTAATATCTCACTATACCCTCCTCTGTCCCTCCTTACATCTCACCCTAATATCTCACTATACCCTCCTCTGCCCCTCCTTACAACTCACCCTAATATCTCACTATACCCTCCTCTGCCCCTCCTTACATCTCATCCTAATATCTCACTATACCCTCCTCTGCCCCTCCTTACATCTCACCCTAATATCTCACTATATCCTCCTCTGTGCCACCTTACATCTCACCCTAATATCTCACTATACCCTCCTCTGCCCCTCCTTACATCTCACCCTAATATCTCACTATACCCTCCTCTGTCCCTCCTTACATCTCCCCCTAATATCTCACTATACCCTCCTCTGCCCCTCCTTACATCTCCCCCTAATATCTCACTATTCCCTCCTCTGCCCCTCCTTACATCTCACCCTAATATCTCACTATACCCCCCTCTGCCCCTCCTTACATCTCACCCTAATATCTCACTATACCCCCCTCTGCCCCTCCTTACATCTCACCCTAATATCTCACTATACCCTCCTCTGCCCCTCCTTACATCTCACCCTAATATCTCACTATACCCCCCTCTGCCCCTCCTTACATCTCACACTAATATCTCACTATACCCTCCTCTGCCCCTCCTTACATCTCACCCTAATATCTCACTATACCCTCCTCTGCCCCTCCTTACATCTTACCCTAATATCTCACTATACCCTCCTCTGCCCCTCCTTACATCTCACCCTAATATCTCACTATACCCCCCTCTGCCCCTCCTTACATCTCACCCTAATATCTCACTATACCCCCCTCTGCCCCTCCTTACATCTCACACTAATATCTCACTATACACTCCTCTGCCCCTCCTTACATATCACCCTAATATCTCACTATACCCCCCTCTGCCCCTCCTTACATCTCACCCTAATATCTCACTATACCCTCCTCTGCCCCTCCTTACATCTCACCCTAATATCTCACTATACCCCCCTCTGCCCCTCCTTACATCTTACCCTAATATCTCACTATACCCCCCTCTGCCCCTCCTTACATCTCACCCTAATATCTCACTATACCCTCCTCTGCCCCTCCTTACATCTCACCCTAATATCTCACTATACTCTCCTCTGCCCCTCCTTACATCTCACCCTAATATCTCACTATACCCCCCTCTGCCCCTCCTTACATCTCACCCTAATATCTCACTATACCCTCCTCTGCCCCTCCTTACATCTCACCCTAATATCTCACTATACCCTCCTCTGCCCCTCCTTACATCTCACCCTAATATCTCACTATACCCCCCTCTGCCCCTCCTTACATCTTACCCTAATATCTCACTATACCCCCCTCTGCCCCTCCTTACATCTCACCCTAATATCTCACTATACCCTCCTCTGCCCCTCCTTACATCTCACCCTAATATCTCACTATACCCTCCTCTGCCCCTCCTTACATCTCACCCTAATATCTCACTATACCCTCCTCTGCCCCTCCTTACATCTCCCCCTAATATCTCACTATACCCTCCTCTGCCCCTCCTTACATCTCATCCTAATATCTCACTATACCCTCCTCTGCCCCTCCTTACATCTCACCCTAATATCTCACTATACCCTCCTCTGCCCCTCCTTACATCTCACCCTAATATCTCACTATACCCCCCTCTGCCCCTCCTTACATCTCACACTAATATCTCACTATACACTCCTCTGCCCCTCCTTACATATCACCCTAATATCTCACTATACACTCCTCTGCCCCTCCTTACATCTCACCCTAATATCTCACTATACCCTCCTCTGCCCCTCCTTACATCTCACCCTAATATCTCACTCTACCCTCCTCTGCCCCTCCTTACATCTCACCGTAATATCTCACTATACCCTCCTCTGCCCCTCCTTACATCTCACCGTAATATCTCACTATACCCTCCTCTGCCCCTCCTTACATCTCACCCTAATATCTCACTATACCCTCCTCTGCCCTTCCTTACATCTCACCCTAATATCTCACTATACCCTCCTCTGCCCTTCCTTACATCTCACCCTAATATCTCACTATACCCTCCTCTGTCCCTCCTTACATCTCACCCTAATATCTCACTATACCCTCCTCTGCCCCTCCTTACATCTCACCCCAATATCTCACTATACCCTCCTCTGCCCCTCCTTACATCTCACCCTAATATCTCACTATACCCTCCTCTGCCCCTCCTTACATCTCACCCCAATATCTCACTATACCCCCCTCTGCACCTCCTTACATCTCACCCTAATATCTCACTATACCCTCCTCTGCCCCTCCTTACATCTCACCCTAATATCTCACTCTACCCTCCTCTGCCCCTCCTTACATCTCACCCTAATATCTCACTATACCCTCCTCTGCCCCTCCTTACATCTCACCCTAATATCTCACTATACCCTCCTCTGCCCCTCCTTACATCTCACCCTAATATCTCACTCTACCCTCCTCTGCCCCTCCTTACATCTCACCCTAATATCTCACTCTACCCTCCTCTGCCCTTCCTTACATCTCACCCTAATATCTCACTATACCCCCCTCTGCCCCTCCTTACATCTCACCCTAATATCTCACTATACCCCCCTCTGCCCCTCCTTACATCTCACCCTCATATCTCACTATACCCTCCTCTGCCCCTCCTTACATCTCACCCTAATATCTCACTATACCCTCCTCTGCTCCTCCTTACATCTCACCCCAATATCTCACTATACCCTCCTCTGCCCCTCCTTACATCTCACCCTAATATCTCACTATACCCTCCTCTGCCCCTCCTTACATCTCACCCTAATATCTCACTATACCCTCCTCTGCCCCTCCTTACATCTCACCCCAATATCTCACTATACCCTCCTCTGCCCCTCCTTACATCTCACCCTAATATCTCACTATACCCTCCTCTGCCCCTCCTTACATCTCACCCCAATATCTCACTATACCCCCCTCTGCACCTCCTTACATCTCACCCTAATATCTCACTATACCCTCCTCTGCCCCTCCTTACATCTCACCCTAATATCTCACTATACCCTCCTCTGCCCCTCCTCACATCTACCCCTAATATCTCACTATACCCTCCTCTGCCCCTCCTTACATCTCAACCTAATATCTCACTATACCCTCCTCTGCCCCTCCTTACATCTCACCCTAATATCTCACTATACCCTCCTCTGCCCCTCCTTACATCTCAGCCCTAATATCTCACTATACCCTCCTCTGCCCCTCCTTACATCTCAGCCCTAATATCTCACTATACCCTCCTCTGCCCCTCCTTACATCTCACCCTAATATCTAACTATACCCTCCTCTGCCCCTCCTTACATCTCACCCTAATCTCACTATACCCTCCTCTGCCCCTCCTTACATCTCACCCTAATATCTCACTATACCCTCCTCTGCCCCTCCTTACATCTCACCCTAATATCTCACTATACCCTCCTCTGCCCCTCCTTACATCTCACCCTAATATCTCACTATACCCTCCTCTGCCCCTCCTTACATCTCACTAATATCTCACTATACACTCCTCTGCCCCTCCTTACATCTCACCCTAATATCTCACTATACCCCCCTCTGCCCCTCCTTACATCTCACCCTAATATCTCACTATACCCTCCTCTGCCCCTCCTTACATCTCACCCTAATATCTCACTATACCCTCCTCTGCTCCTCCTTACATCTCACCCTAATATCTCACTATACCCTCCTCTGCCCCTCCGTACATCTCACCCTAATATCTCACTATACCCTCCTCTGCTCCTCCTTACATCTCACCCTAATATCTCACTATACCCTCCTCTGCCCCTCCTTACATCTCACCCTAATATCTCACTATACCCTCCTCTGCCCCTCCTTACATCTCCCCCTAATATCTCACTATACACTCCTCTGCCCCTCCGTACATATCACCCTAATATCTCACTATACCCTCCTCTGCCCCTCCTTACATCTCACTAATATCTCACTATACACTCCTCTGCCCCTCCTTACATCTCACCCTAATATCTCACTATACCCCCCTCTGCCCCTCCTTACATCTCACCCTAATATCTCACTATACCCTCCTCTGCCCCTCCTTACATCTCACCCTAATATCTCACTATACCCTCCTCTGCCCCTCCTTACATCTCACCCTAATATCTCACTCTGCCCTCCTCTGCCCCTCCTTACATCTCCCCCTAATATCTCACTATACCCTCCTCTGCCCCTCCTTATATCTCACCCTAATATCTCACTATACCCTCCTCTGCCCCTCCTTACATCTCATCCTAATATCTCACTATACCCTCCTCTGCCCCTCCTTACATCTCACCCTAATATCTCACTATACCCTCCTCTGCCCCTCCTTACATCTCACCCTAATATCTCACTATACCCCCCTCTGCCCCTCCTTACATCTCACACTAATATCTCACTATACACTCCTCTGCCCCTCCTTACATATCACCCTAATATCTCACTATACACTCCTCTGCCCCTCCTTACATCTCACCCTAATATCTCACTATACACTCCTCTGCCCCTCCTTACATCTCACCGTAATATCTCACTATACCCTCCTCTGCCCCTCCTTACATCTCACCCTAATATCTCACTATACCCTCCTCTGCCCTTCCTTACATCTCACCCTAATATCTCACTATACCCTCCTCTGCCCTTCCTTACATCTCACCCTAATATCTCACTATACCCTCCTCTGTCCCTCCTTACATCTCACCCTAATATCTCACTATACCCTCCTCTGCCCCTCCTTACATCTCACCCCAATATCTCACTATACCCTCCTCTGCCCCTCCTTACATCTCACCCTAATAACTCACTATACCCTCCTCTGCCCTTCCTTACATCTCACCCTAATATCTCACTATACCCTCCTCTGCCCTTCCTTACATCTCACCCTAATATCTCACTATACCCTCCTCTGCCCCTCCCTACATCTCACCCTAATATCTCACTATACCCTCCTCTGCCCCTCCTTACATCTCACCCTAATCTCTCACTATACCCCCCTCTGTCCCTCCTTACATCTCACCCTAATATCTAACTATACCCTCCTCTGCCCCTCCTTACATCTCACCCTAATCTCACTATACCCTCCTCTGCCCCTCCTTACATCTCACCCTAATATCTCACTATACCCTCCTCTGCCCCTCCTTACATCTCACCCTTATATCTCACTATACCCTCCTCTGCCCCTCCTTACATCTCACCCTAATATCTCACTATACCCTCCTCTGCCCCTCCTTACATCTCACTAATATCTCACTATACCCTCCTCTGCCCCTCCTTACATCTCACCCTAATATCTCACTATACAGTACCCTCCTCTGCCCCTCCTTACATCTCACCCTAATATCTCACTATACCCTCCTCTGCTCCTCCTTACATCTCACCCTAATATCTAACTATACCCTCCTCTGCCCCTCCTTACATCTCACCCTAATCTCACTATACCCTCCTCTGCCCCTCCTTACATCTCACCCTAATATCTCACTATACCCTCCTCTGCCCCTCCTTACATCTCACCCTAATATCTCACTATACCCTCCTCTGCCCCTCCTTACATCTCACCCCAATATCTCACTATACCCTCCTCTGCCCCTCCTTACATCTCACCCTAATATCTCACTATACCCTCCTCTGCCCCTCCTTACATCTCACCCTAATATCTCACTATACCCTCCTCTGCCCTTCCTTACATCTCACCCTAATATCTCACTATACCCTCCTCTACCCCTCCTTACATCTCACCCTAATATCTCACTATCCCCTCCTCTGCCCCTCCTTACATCTCACCCTAATATCTCACTATACCCTCCTCTGTCCCTCCTTACATCTCACCCTAATATCTCACTATACCCTCCTCTGCCCCTCCTTACATCTCACCCTAATCTCTCACTATACCCTCCTCTGCCCCTCCTTACATCTCACCCTAATATCTCACTATACCCCCCTCTGCCCCTCCTTACATCTCACCCTAATATCTCACTATACCCTCCTCTGCCCTTCCTTACATCTCACCCTAATATCTCACTATACCCTCCTCTGCCCTTCCTTACATCTCACCCTAATATCTCACTATACCCTCCTCTACCCCTCCTTACATCTCACCCTAATATCTCACTATCCCCTCCTCTGCCCCTCCTTACATCTCACCCTAATATCTCACTATACCCTCCTCTGTCCCTCCTTACATCTCACCCTAATATCTCACTATAACCTCCTCTGCCCCTCCTTACATCTCACCCTAATCTCTCACTATACCCTCCTCTGCCCCTCCTTACATCTCACCCTAATATCTCACTATACCCTCCTCTGCCCCTCCTTACATCTCACCCTAATATCTCACTATAGCCTCCTCTGCCCTTCCTTACATCTCACCCTAATATCTCACTATACCCTCCTCTGCCCTTCCTTACATCTCACCCTAATATCTCACTATACCCTCCTCTACCCCTCCTTACATCTCACCCTAATATCTCACTATCCCCTCCTCTGCCCCTCCTTACATCTCACCCTAATATCTCACTATACCCTCCTCTGTCCCTCCTTACATCTCACCCTAATATCTCACTATACCCTCCTCTGCCCCTCCTTACATCTCACCCTAATCTCTCACTATACCCTCCTCTGCCCCTCCTTACATCTCACCCTAATATCTCACTATACCCTCCTCTGCCCCTCCTTACATCTCCCCCTAATATCTCACTATACCCTCCTCTGCCCCTCCTTACATCTCACCCTAATATCTCACTCTGCCCTCCTCTGCCCCTCCTTACATCTCACCCTAATATCTCACTATACACTCCTCTGCCCCTCCTTACATCTCCCCCAAATATCTCATTATACCCTCCTCTGCCCCTCCTTACATATCACCCTAATATCTCACTATACCCTCCTCTGCCCCTCCTTACATATCACCCTAATATCTCACTATACCCTCCTCTGCCCCTCCTTACATCTCACCCTAATATCTCACTATACATTCCTCTGCCCCTCCTTACATCTCACCCTAATATCTCACTATACCCTCCTCTGCCCTCCTTACATCTCATCCTAATATCTCACTATACACTCCTCTGCCCCTCCTTACATCTCACCCTAATATCTCACTATACCCCCCTCTGCCCCTCCTTACATCTCACCCTAATATCTCACTATACCCTCCTCTGCCCCTCCTTACATCTCACCCTAATCTCTCACTATACCCTCCTCTGCCCCTCCTTACATCTCAGCCCTAATATCTCACTATACCCTCCTCTGCCCCTCCTTACATCTCCCCTAATATCTCACTATTCCCTCCTCTGCCCCTCCTTACATCTCACCCGTAGTATCTCACTATACCCTCCTCTGCTCCTCCTTACATCTCACCCTAATATCTCACTATACCCCCCTCGGCCCCTCCTTACATCTCACCCTAATATCTCACTATTCCCTCCTCTGCCCCTCCTTACATATCACCCTAATATCTCACTATACCCTCCTCTGCCCCTCCTTACATATCACCCTAATATCTCACTATACCCCCCTCGGCCCCTCCTTACATCTCACCCTAATATCTCACTATACCCTCCTCTGCCCCTCCTTACATATCACCCTAATATCTCACTATACACTCCTCTGCCCCTCCTTACATCTCACCCTAATATCTCACTATACCCTCCTCTGCCCCTCCTTACATCTCACCCTAATATCTCACTATACCCTCCTCTGCCCCTCCTTACATCTCACCCTAATATCTCACTATACCCTCCTCTGCCCTTCCTTACATCTCACCCTAATATCTCACTATACCCTCCTCTGCCCCTCCTTACATCTCACCCTAATATCTCACTATACCCTCCTCTGCCCCTCCTTACATCTCACCCTAATATCTCACTATACCCTCCTCTGCCCCTCCTTACATCTCACCCTAATATCTCACTATACCCTCCTCTGCCCCTCCTTACATCTCACCCTAATATCTCACTATACCCTCCTCTGCCCTTCCTTACATCTCACCCTAATATCTCACTATACTCTCCTCTGCCCTTCCTTACATCTCACCCTAATATCTCACTATACCCCGCTCTGCCCCTCCTTACATCTCACCCTAATATCTCACTATACTCTCCTCTGCCCCTCCTTACATCTCACCCTAATATCTCACTATACCCTCCTCTGTCCCTCCTTACATCTCACCCTAATATCTCACTATACCCTCCTCTGCCCCTCCTTACATCTCACCCTAATCTCTCACTATACCCTCCTCTGCCCCTCCTTACATCTCACCCTAATATCTCACTATACCCTCCTCTGCCCCTCCTTACATCTCACCCTAATATCTCACTATACCCTCCTCTGCCCCTCCTTACATCTCCCCCTAATATCTCACTATTCCCTCCTCTGCCCCTCCTTACATCACACCCGTAATATCTCACTATACCCTCCTCTGCTCCTCCTTACATCTCACCCTAATATCTCACTATACCCCCCTCGGCCCCTCCTTACATCTCACCCTAATATCTCACTATACCCTCCTCTGCCCCTCCTTACATCTCGCCCTAATATCTCACTATACCCTCCTCTGCCCTTCCTTACATCTCACCCTAATATCTCACTATACCCTCCTCTGCCCCTCCTTACATCTCACCCTAATATCTCACTATACCCTCCTCTGCCCCTCCTTACATCTCACCCTAATATCTCACTATACCCTCCTCTGCCCCTCCTTACATCTCACCCTAATATCTCACTATACCCCGCTCTGCCCCTCCTTACATCTCACCCTAATATCTCACTATACCCTCCTCTGCCCCTCCTTACATCTCCCCCTAATATCTCACTATACCCTCCTCTGCCCCTCCTTACATCTCACCCTAATATCTCACTATACCCTCCTCTGCCCCTCCTTACATCTCACCCTAATATCTCACTATACCCTCCTCTGCCCCTCCTTACATCTCACCCTAATATCTCACTATACCCTCCTCTGCCCCTCCTTACATCTCCCCCTAATATCTCACTATACCCTCCTCTGCCCCTCCTTACATCTCACCCTAATCTCTCACTATACCCTCCTCTGCCCCTCCTTACATCTCACCCTAATATCTCACTATACCCTCCTCTGTCCCTCCTTACATCTCCCCCTAATATCTCACTATACCCTCCTCTGCCCCTCCTTACATCTCACCCTAATATCTCACTATACCCTCCTCTGCCCCTCCTTACATCTCATCCTAATATCTCACTATACCCTCCTCTGCCCCTCCTTACATCTCCCCCTAATATCTCACTATACCCTCCTCTGCCCCTCCTTACATCTCACCCTAATATCTCACTATACCCTCCTCTGCCCCTCCTTACATCTCACCCTAATATCTCACTATACATTCCTCTGCCCCTCCTTACATCTCCCCCTAATATCTCACTATTCCCTCCTCTGCCCCTCCTTACATCTCACCCTAATATCTCACTATACCCTCCTCTGCCCCTCCTTACATCTCAGCCCTAATATCCCACTATACCCCCCTCTGCCCCTCCTTACATCTCACCCTAATATCTCACTATACCCTCCTCTGCCCCTCCTTACATCTCACCCTAATATCTCACTATACCCTCCTCTGCCCCTCCTTACATCTCACCCTAATATCTCACTATACCCTCCTCTGCCCCTCCTTACATATCACCCTAATATCTCACTATACCCTCCTCTGCCCCTCCTTACATCTCACCCTAATATCTCACTATACCCTCCTCTGCCCCTCCTTACATCTCACCCTAATATCTCACTATACCCTCCTCTGCCCCTCCTTACATCTCACCCTAATATCTCACTATACCCTCCTCTGCCCCTCCTTACATCTCCCCCTAATATCTCACTATACCCTCCTCTGCCCCTCCTTACAACTCACCCTAATATCTCACTATACCCCCCTCTGCCCCTCCTTGCATCTCACCCTAATATCTCACTATACCCTCCTCTGCCCCTCCTTACATCTCACCCTAATATCTCACTATACCCTCCTCTGCCCCTCCTTACATCTCACCCCAATATCTCACTATACCCTCCTCTGCCCCTCCTTACATCTCACCCTAATATCTCACTATACCCTCCTCTGCCCCTCCTTACATCTCACCCCAATATCTCACTATACCCTCCTCTGCCCCTCCTTACAACTCACCCTAATATCTCACTATACCCCCCTCTGCCCCTCCTTGCATCTCACCCTAATATCTCACTATACCCTCCTCTGCCCCTCCTTACATCTCACCCTAATATCTCACTATACCCTCCTCTGCTCCTCCTTACATCTCACCCTAATATCTCACTCTACCCTCCTCTGCCCCTCCTTACATCTCACCCCAATATCTCACTATACCCTCTCCTGCCCCTCCTTACATCTCACCCTAATATCTCACTATACCCTCCTTACACCTCACCCTAATATCTCACTATTCCCTCCTCTGCCCCTCCTTACATCTCAGCCCTAATATCTCACTATACCCTCCTCTGCCCCTCCTTACATCTCACCCTAATATCTCACTATATCCTCCTCTGCCCCTCCTTACATCTCACCCTAATCTCTCACTATACCCTCCTCTGCCCCTCCTTACATCTCACCCTAATATCTCACTATACCCTCCTCTGCCCCTCCTTACATCTCACCCTAATCTCTCACTATACCCTCCTCTGCCCCTCCTTACATCTCACCCTAATATCTCACTATACCCTCCTCTGCCCCTCCTTACATCTCACCCTAATATCTCACTATACCCTCCTCTGCCCCTCCTTACATCTCACCCTAATCTCTCACTATACCCTCCTCTGCCCCTCCTTACATCTCCCCCAAATATCTCACTATACCCTCCTCTGCCCCTCCTTACATCTCACCCTAATCTCTCACTATACCCTCCTCTGCCCCTCCTTACATCTCATCCTAATATCTCACTATACCCTCCTCTGCCCCTCCTTACATCTCACCCTAATATCTCACTATTCCCTCCTCTGCCCCTCCTTACATCTCACCCTAATATCTCACTATACCCTCCTCTGCCCCTCCTTACATCTCACCCTAATCTCTCACTATACCCTCCTCTGCCCCTCCTTACATCTCCCCCAAATATCTCACTATACCCTCCTCTGCCCCTCCTTACATCTCACCCTAATATCTCACTATACCCTCCTCTGCCCCTCCTTACATCTCACCCTAATATCTCACTATTCCCTCCTCTGCCCCATCTTACATCTCCCCCTAATATCTCACTATACACTCCTCTGCCCATCCTTACATCTCACCCTAATTTCTCACTATACCCTCCTCTGCCCCTCCTTACATCTCACCCTAATATCTCACTATACCCTCCTCTGCCCCTCCTTACATCTCACCCCAATATCTCACTATTCCCTCCTCTGTCCCTCCTTACATCTCTCCCTAATATCTCACTATACTCTCCTCTGCCCCTCCTTACATCTCACCCTAATCTCTCACTATACCCTCCTCTGCCCCTCCTTACATCTCACCCTAATATCTCACTATACCCTCCTCTGCCCCTCCTTACATCTCAGCCTTAATATCCCACTATACCCCCCTCTGCCCCTCCTTACATCTCACCCTAATATCTCACTATACCCCCCTCTGCCCCTCCTTACATCTCACCCTAATATCTCACTATACCCCCTCTGCCCCTCCTTACATCTCCCCCTAATATCTCACTATACCCTCCTCTGCCCCTCCTTACATCTCACCCTAATCTCTCACTCTACCCTCCTCTGCCCCTCCTTACATCTCACCCTAATATCTCACTATACCCTCCTCTGCCCATCCTTACATCTCACCCTAATATCTCACTATACCCTCCTCTGCCCCTCCTTACATCTCACCCCAATATCTCACTATTCCCTCCTCTGTCCCTCCTTACATCTCCCCCTAATATCTCACTATACCCTCCTCTGCCCCTCCTTACATCTCACCCTAATCTCTCACTCTACCCTCCTCTGCCCCTCCTTACATCTCACCCTAATATCTCACTATACCCTCCTCTGCCCCTCCTTACATCTCCCCCTAATATCTCACTATACCCCCCTCTGCCCCTCCTTACATCTCACCCTAATATCTCACTATACCCTCCTCTGCCCCTCCTTACATCTCCCCCTAATATCTCACTATACCCTCCTCTGCCCCTCCTTACATCTCACCCTAATCTCTCACTCTACCCTCCTCTGCCCCTCCTTACATCTCACCCTAATATCTCACTATACCCTCCTCTGCCCCTCCTTACATCTCCCCCTAATATCTCACTATACCCCCCTCTGCCCCTCCTTACATCTCACCCTAATATCTCACTATACCCTCCTCTGCCCCTCCTTACATCTCCCCCTAATATCTCACTATACCCTCCTCTGCCTCTCCTTACATCTCCCCCTAATTTCTCGCTATGCACCATCCTGACTCTTGCGTTCTGCTCAAGGATGTCTTCTTTCTACCCCCTTTGTATCTAAAGCCCTCTCCCGCCTTAAACCTTTCTCACTTTCTGCCCCACACCTCTGGAATGCCCTTCCCCTCAGTACCCGACTAGCACCCCCTCTATCCACCTTTAAGACCCACCTTAAGACACACTTGCTTAAGGAAGCATATGAGTAGTGGCGTGTAACACGCGTCCCCCTTTCTGTGTGTGACCCCCAGGTCCCCCGTCACTATGCTGCAGTCTCCCTAGAAGAGTTAGGACAGTGGCGTGTAACACGCGTCCCCCTTTCTGTGTGTGACCCCCAGGTCCCCCGTCACTATGCTGCAGTCTCCCTAGAAGAGTTAGGACAGTGGCGTGTAACACGTGTCCCCCTTTCTGTGTGTGACCCCCAGGTCCCCGTCACTATGCTGCAGTCTCCCTAGAAGAGTTAGGACAGTGGCGTGTAACACGCGTCCCCCTTTCTGTGTGTGACCCCCAGGTCCCCCGTCACTATGCTGCAGTCTCCCTAGAAGAGTTAGGACAGTGGCGTGTAACACGTGTCCCCCTTTCTGTGTGTGACCCCCAGGTCCCCGTCACTATGCTGCAGTCTCCCTAGAAGAGTTAGGACAGTGGCGTGTAACACGTGTCCCCCTTTCTGTGTGTGACCCCCAGGTCCCCCGTCACTATGCTGCAGTCTCCCTAGAAGAGTTAGGACAGTGGCGTGTAACACGTGTCCCCCTTTCTGTGTGTGACCCCCAGGTCCCCTGTCACTATGCTGCAGTCTCCCTAGAAGAGTTAGGACAGTGGCGTGTAACACGTGTCCCCTTTCTGTGTGTGACCCCCAGGTCCCCCGTCACTATGCTGCAGTCTCCCTAGAAGAGTTAGGACAGTGGCGTGTAACACGTGTCCCCCTTTCTGTGTGTGACCCCCAGGTCCCCCGTCACTATGCTGCAGTCTCCCTAGAAGAGTTAGGACAGTGGCGTGTAACACGTGTCCCCCTTTCTGTGTGTGACCCCCAGGTCCCCCGTCACTATGCTGCAGTCTCCCTAGAAGAGTTAGGACAGTGGCGTGTAACACGTGTCCCCCTTTCTGTGTGTGACCCCCAGGTCCCCCGTCACTATGCTGCAGTCTCCCTAGAAGAGTTAGGACAGTGGCGTGTAACACGTGTCCCCCTTTCTGTGTGTGACCCCCAGGTCCCCCGTCACTATGCTGCAGTCTCCCTAGAAGAGTTAGGACAGTGGCGTGTAACACGTGTCCCCCTTTCTGTGTGTGACCCCCAGGTCCCCGTCACTATGCTGCAGTCTCCCTAGAAGAGTTAGGACAGTGGCGTGTAACACGTGTCCCCCTTTCTGTGTGTGACCCCCAGGTCCCCCGTCACTATGCTGCAGTCTCCCTAGAAGAGTTAGGACAGTGGCGTGTAACACGTGTCCCCCTTTCTGTGTGTGACCCCCAGGTCCCCGTCACTATGCTGCAGTCTCCCTAGAAGAGTTAGGACAGTGGCGTGTAACACGTCGTCCCCCTTTCTGTGTGTGAC
>NW_027454077.1:0-105242 GCF_040206685.1 Ascaphus truei
GCCTTTACAGGGCACACGTTTTCTATCTTCCCCGCTTCAGCCCATGAAATATTGAGCTTCAAATGTGTTGTTAACGTGGTGTAAAAAAGTTGCTCACAGCTGTTCTAGGAACACATTGTGAAATCGCGTATATCTTTGCTTCTACACATAGCAATGTATTGTGCTTTGCTTTACACACTATTCTACAGTCAAGAGGAGAGAATTCATCAAGTTTAATAAGCAAAAACACTGTATAAGTCGAATTTCAGCATTTTTGTGTGACCGGGAAAACCACAGTCACAAGCCGAGATGCAGTTCCATAGAAACTTGCCATTTTACCGCTGAACCTAAAAATGGGTAGAAAGTACTTTTTCTCCCTTCCTGTTAATGCCACAGACTTCGCCTTTACAGGGCACACGTTTTCTATCTTCCCCGCTTCAGCCCATGAAATATTGAGCTTCAAATGTGTTGTTAACGTTGTGTAAAAAAGTTGCTCACAGCTGTTTTGGGAACACATTGTGAAATCGCGTATATCTTTGCTTCTACACATAGGAATGTATTGTGCTTTGCTTTACACACTATTCTACAGTCAAGAGGAGAGAATTCATCAAGTTTAATAAGCAAAAACACTGTATAAGTCGAATTTCAGCATTTTTGTGTGACCGGGAAAACCACAGTCACAAGCCGAGATGCAGTTCCATAGAAACTTGCCATTTTACCGCTGAACCTAAAAATGGGTAGAAAGTACTTTTTCTCCCTTCCTGTTAATGCCACAGACTTCGCCTTTACAGGGCACACGTTTTCTATCTTCCCCGCTTCAGCCCATGAAATATTGAGCTTCAAATGTGTTGTTAACGTGGTGTAAAAAAGTTGCTCACAGCTGTTCTAGGAACACATTGTGAAATCGCGTATATTTTTGCTTCTGCACATAGCAATGTATTGTGCTTTGCTTTACACACTATTCTACAGTCAAGAGGAGAGAATTCATCAAGTTTAATAAGCAAAAACACTGTATAAGTCGAATTTCAGCATTTTTGTGTGACCGGGAAAACCACAGTCACAAGCCGAGATGCAGTTCCATAGAAACTTGCCATTTTACCGCGGAACCTAAAAATGGGTAGAAAGTACTTTTTCTCCCTTCCTGTTAATGCCACAGACTTCGCCTTTACAGGGCACACGTTTTCTATCTTCCCCGCTTCAGCCCATGAAATATTGAGCTTCAAATGTGTTGTTAACGTGGTGTAAAAAAGTTGCTCACAGCTGTTCTAGGAACACATTGTGAAATCGCGTATATCTTTGCTTCTACACATAGCAATGTATTGTGCTTTGCTTTACACACTATTCTACAGTCAAGAGATGAGAATTCATCAAGTTTAATAAGCAAAAACACTGTATAAGTCGAATTTCAGCATTTTTGTGTGACCGGGAAAACCACAGTCACAAGACGAGATGCAGTTCCATAGAAACTTGCCATTTTACCGCTGAACCTAAAAATGGGTAGAAAGTACTTTTTCTCCCTTCCTGTTAATGCCACAGACTTCGCCTTTACAGGGCACACGTTTTCTATCTTCCCCGCTTCAGCCCATGAAATATTGAGCTTCAAATGTGTTGTTAACGTGGTGTAAAAAAGTTGCTCACAGCTGTTCTAGGAACACATTGTGAAATCGCGTATATCTGTGCTTCTACACATAGCAATGTATTGTGCTTTGCTTTACACACTATTCTACAGTCAAGAGGAGAGAATTCATCAAGTTTAATAAGCAAAAACACTGTATAAGTCGAATTTCAGCATTTTTGTGTGACCGGGAAAACCACAGTCACAAGACGAGATGCAGTTCCATAGAAACTTGCCATTTTACCGCTGAACCTAAAAATGGGTAGAAAGTACTTTTTCTCCCTTCCTGTTAATGCCACAGACTTCGCCTTTACAGGGCACACGTTTTCTATCTTTCCCGCTTCAGCCCATGAAATATTGAGCTTCAAATGTGTTGTTAACATTGTGTAAAAAAGTTGCTCACAGCTGTTCTAGGAACACATTGTGAAATCGCGTATATCTTTGCTTCTACACATAGCAATGTATTGTGCTTTGCTTTACACACTATTCTACAGTCAAGAGGAGAGAATTCATCAAGTTTAATAAGCAAAAACACTGTATAAGTCGAATTTCAGCATTTTTGTGTGACCGGGAAAACCACAGTCACAAGCCGAGATGCAGTTCCATAGAAACTTGCCATTTTACCGCTGAACCTAAAAATGGGTAGAAAGTACTTTTTCTCCCTTCCTGTTAATGCCACAGACTTCGCCTTTACAGGGCACACGTTTTCTATCTTCCCCGCTTCAGCCCATGAAATATTGAGCTTCAAATGTGTTGTTAACGCTGTGTAAAAAAGTTGCTCACAGCTGTTCTAGGAACACATTGTGAAATCGCGTATATCTTTGCTTCTACACATAGCAATGTATTGTGCTTTGCTTTACACACTATTCTACAGTCAAGAGGAGAGAATTCATCAAGTTTAATAAGCAAAAACACTGTATAGGTCGAATTTCAGCATTTTTGTGTGACCGGGAAAACCACAGTCACAAGCCGAGATGCAGTTCCATAGAAACTTGCCATTTTACCGCTGAACCTAAAAATGGGTAGAAAGTACTTTTTCTCCCTTCCTGTTAATGCCACAGACTTCGCCTTTACAGGGCACACGTTTTCTATCTTCCCCGCTTCAGCCCATGAAATATTGAGCTTCAAATGTGTTGTTAACATTGTGTAAAAAAGTTGCTCACAGCTGTTCTAGGAACACATTGTGAAATCGCGTATATCTTTGCTTCTACACATAGCAATGTATTGTGCTTTGCTTTACACACTATTCTACAGTCAAGAGGAGAGAATTCATCAAGTTTAATAAGCAAAAACACTGTATAAGTCGAATTTCAGCATTTTTGTGTGACCGGGAAAACCACAGTCACAAGACGAGATGCAGTTCCATAGAAACTTGCCATTTTACCGCTGAACCTAAAAATGGGTAGAAAGTACATTTTCTCCCTTCCTGTTAATGCCACAGACTTCGCCTTTACAGGGCACACGTTTTCTATCTTCCCCGCTTCAGCCCATGAAATATTGAGCTTCAAATGTGTTGTTAACATTGTGTAAAAAAGTTGCTCACAGCTGTTTTGGGAACACATTTTGAAATCGCGTATATCTTTGCTTCTACACATAGCAATGTATTGTGCTTTGCTTTACACACTATTCTACAGTCAAGAGGAGAGAATTCATCAAGTTTAATAAGCAAAAACACTGTATAAGTCGAATTTCAGCATTTTTGTGTGACCGGGAAAACCACAGTCACAAGCCGAGATGCAGTTCCATAGAAACTTGCCATTTTACCGCTGAACCTAAAAATGGGTAGAAAGTACTTTTTCTCCCTTCCTGTTAATGTCACAGACTTCGCCTTTACAGGGCACACGTTTTCTATCTTCCCCGCTTCAGCCCATGAAATATTGAGCTTCAAATGTGTTGTTAACGTGGTGTAAAAAAGTTGCTCACAGCTGTTCTAGGAACACATTGTGAAATCGCATATATCTTTGCTTCTACAAATAGCAATGTATTGTGCTTTGCTTTACACACTATTCTACAGTCAAGAGATGAGAATTCATCAAGTTTAATAAGCAAAAACACTGTATAAGTCGAATTTCAGCATTTTTGTGTGACCGGGAAAACCACAGTCACAAGCCGAGATGCAGTTCCATAGAAACTTGCCATTTTACCGCTGAACCTAAAATTGGGTAGAAAGTACTTTTTCTCCCTTCCTGTTAATGCCACAGACTTCGCCTTTACAGGGCACATGTTTTCTATCTTCCCCGGTTCAGCCCATGAAATATCCCCGGTATAGTCAGGGGTTAATGGGAGTCGTCCCCGTCCCCCCCAGTATACCACCAGAACCATGGACCCGGTACTTGTGGTTCGGACTGTCTCCAACCAGCCATAATGTTGTGAGAGTGAAATTATGTCTAAGTCCAGCTTTGGTACATTAGAAGCAACTCTGAAACTTAACCTAAGCGTTTTTCGAAGCTACTTTTTGGCTAACTTCTTATAGGAAGGTCTAGGAGCTCTGAAAATGAACGTGCGCGTCTTTCACTCTTCCCGAGGGACTTAGAAGAATTTTGTGATATTTTTTATTAAATGGTGTATAAGGGTATATATATAAATATATTTTATGCACTGTATATGAGCTGGCGATTTCTAAGTCTGTGGTTCCGAGAGGGGGTAACCAGGCTCACTAATAAAGGTCAAGCCACTTGGCTGCCAGAATGCCCTGCTTCAGCACAGACCAGAAAGGCATTGTGATAAGCGTATCCCCGGTATAGTCAGGGGTTAATGGGAGTCGTCCCCGTCCCCCCAGTATACGGCCAGAACCATGGACCCGGTACTTGTGGTTCGGACTCTCTCCAACCAGCCATAATGTTGTGAGAGTGAAATTATGTCTAAGTCCAGCTTTGGTACATTAGAAGCAACTCTGAAACTTAACCTAAGCGTTTTTCGAAGCTACTTTTTGGCTAACTTCTTATAGGAAGGTCTAGGAGCTCTGAAAATGAACGTGCGCGTCTTTCACTCTTCCCGAGGGACTTACAGTAGAAGAATTTTGTGATATTTTTTATTAAAATGGTGTATAAGGGTATATATATAAATATATTTTATGCACTGTATATGAGCTGGCGATTTCTAAGTCTGTGGTTCCGAGAGGGGGTAACCAGGCTCACTAATAAAGGTCAAGCCACTTGGCTGCCAGAATGCCCTGCTTCAGCACAGACCAGAAAGGCATTGTGATAAGCGTATCCCCGGTATAGTCAGGGGTTAATGGGAGTCGTCCCCGTCCCCCCAGTATACGGCCAGAACCATGGACCCGGTACTTGTGGTTCGGACTCTCTCCAACCAGCCATAATGTTGTGAGAGTGAAATTATGTCTAAGTCCAGATTTGGTACATTAGAAGCAACTCTGAAACTTAACCTAAGCGTTTTTCGAAGCTACTTTTTGGCTAACTTCTTATAGGAAGGTCTAGGAGCTCTGAAAATGAACGTGCGCGTCTTTCACTCTTCCCGAGGGACTTAGAAGAATTTTGTGATATTTTTTATTAAATGGTGTATAAGGGTATATATATAAATATATTTTATGCACTGTATATGAGCTGGCGATTTCTAAGTCTGTGGTTCCGAGAGGGGGTAACCAGGCTCACTAATAAAGGTCAAGCAACTTGGCTGCCAGAATGCCGTGCTTCAGCACAGACCAGAAAGGCATTGTGATAAGCGTATCCCCGGTATAGTTAGGGGTTAATGGGAGTCGTCCCCGTCCCCCCAGTATACGGCCAGAACCATGGACCCGGTACTTGTGGTTCGGACTGTCTCCAACCAGCCATAATGTTGTGAGAGTGAAATTATGTCTAAGTCCAGCTTTGGTACATTAGAAGCAACTCTGAAACTTAACCTAAGCGTTTTTCGAAGCTACTTTTTGGCTAACTTCTTATAGGAAGGTCTAGGAGCTCTGAAAATGAACGTGCGCGTCTTTCACTCTTCCCGAGGGACTTAGAAGAATTTTGTGATATTTTTTATTAAATGGTGTATAAGGGTATATATATAAATATATTTTATGCACTGTATATGAGCTGGCGATTTCTAAGTCTGTGGTTCCGAGAGGGGGTAACCAGGCTCACTAATAAAGGTCAAGCCACTTGGCTGCCAGAATGCCCTGCTTCAGCACAGACCAGAAAGGCATTGTGATAAGCGTATCCCCGGTATAGTCAAGGGTTAATGGGAGTCGTCCCCGTCCCCCCAGTATACAGCCAGAACCATGCACCCGGTACTTGTGGTTCGGACTGTCTCCAACCAGCCATAATGTTGTGAGAGTGAAATTATGTCTAAGTCCAGCTTTGGTACATTAGAAGCAACTCTGAAACTTAACCTAAGCGTTTTTCGAAGCTACTTTTTGGCTAACTTCTTATAGGAAGGTCTAGGAGCTCTGAAAATGAACGTGCGCGTCTTTCACTCTTCCCGAGGGACTTAGAAGAATTTTGTGATATTTTTTATTAAATGGTGTATAAGGGTATATATAAATATATTTTATGCACTGTATATGAGCTGGCGATTTCTAAGTCTGTGGTTCCGAGAGGGGGTAACCAGGCTCACTAATAAAGGTCAAGCAACTTGGCTGCCAGAATGCCGTGCTTCAGCACAGACCAGAAAGGCATTGTGATAAGCGTATCCCCGGTATAGTCAGGGGTTAATGGGAGTCGTCCCCGTCCCCCCAGTATACGGCCAGAACCATGGACCCGGTACTTGTGGTTCGGACTGTCTCCAACCAGCCATAATGTTGTGAGAGTGAAATTATGTCTAAGTCCAGCTTTGGTACATTAGAAGCAACTCTGAAACTTAACCTAAGCGTTTTTCGAAGCTACTTTTTGGCTAACTTCTTATAGGAAGGTCTAGGAGCTCTGAAAATGAACGTGCGCGTCTTTCACTCTTCCCGAGGGACTTAGAAGAATTTTGTGATATTTTTTATTAAATGGTGTATAAGGGTATATATATAAATATATTTTATGCACTGTATATGAGCTGGCGATTTCTAAGTCTGTGGTTCCGAGAGGGGGTAACCAGGCTCACTAATAAAGGTCAAGCCACTTGGCTGCCAGAATGCCCTGCTTCAGCACAGACCAGAAAGGCATTGTGATAAGCGTATCCCCGGTATAGTCAGGGGTTAATGGGAGTCGTCCCCGTCCCCCCAGTATACGGCCAGAACCATGGACCCGGTACTTGTGGTTCGGACTCTCTCCAACCAGCCATAATGTTGTGAGAGTGAAATTATGTCTAAGTCCAGCTTTGGTACATTAGAAGCAACTCTGAAACTTAACCTAAGCGTTTTTCGAAGCTACTTTTTGGCTAACTTCTTATAGGAAGGTCTAGGAGCTCTGAAAATGAACGTGCGCGTCTTTCACTCTTCCCGAGGGACTTACAGTACAGTAGAAGAATTTTGTGATATTTTTTATTAAAATGGTGTATAAGGGTATATATATAAATATATTTTATGCACTGTATATGAGCTGGCGATTTCTAAGTCTGTGGTTCCGAGAGGGGGTAACCAGGCTCACTAATAAAGGTCAAGCCACTTGGCTGCCAGAATGCCCTGCTTCAGCACAGACCAGAAAGGCATTGTGATAAGCGTATCCCCGGTATAGTCAGGGGTTAATGGGAGTCGTCCCCGTCCCCCCAGTATACGGCCAGAACCATGGACCCGGTACTTGTGGTTCGGACTCTCTCCAACCAGCCATAATGTTGTGAGAGTGAAATTATGTCTAAGTCCAGATTTGGTACATTAGAAGCAACTCTGAAACTTAACCTAAGCGTTTTTCGAAGCTACTTTTTGGCTAACTTCTTATAGGAAGGTCTAGGAGCTCTGAAAATGAACGTGCGCGTCTTTCACTCTTCCCGAGGGACTTAGAAGAATTTTGTGATATTTTTTATTAAATGGTGTATAAGGGTATATATATAAATATATTTTATGCACTGTATATGAGCTGGCGATTTCTAAGTCTGTGGTTCCGAGAGGGGGTAACCAGGCTCACTAATAAAGGTCAAGCAACTTGGCTGCCAGAATGCCGTGCTTCAGCACAGACCAGAAAGGCATTGTGATAAGCGTATCCCCGGTATAGTCAGGGGTTAATGGGAGTCGTCCCCGTCCCCCCAGTATACGGCCAGAACCATGGACCCGGTACTTGTGGTTCGGACTGTCTCCAACCAGCCATAATGTTGTGAGAGTGAAATTATGTCTAAGTCCAGCTTTGGTACATTAGAAGCAACTCTGAAACTTAACCTAAGCGTTTTTCGAAGCTACTTTTTGGCTAACTTCTTATAGGAAGGTCTAGGAGCTCTGAAAATGAACGTGCGCGTCTTTCACTCTTCCCGAGGGACTTAGAAGAATTTTGTGATATTTTTTATTAAATGGTGTATAAGGGTATATATATAAATATATTTTATGCATTGTATATGAGCTGGCGATTTCTAAGTCTGTGGTTCCGAGAGGGGGTAACCAGGCTCACTAATAAAGGTCAAGCCACTTGGCTGCCAGAATGCCCTGCTTCAGCACAGACCAGAAAGGCATTGTGATAAGCGTATCCCCGGTATAGTCAAGGGTTAATGGGAGTCGTCCCCGTCCCCCCAGTATACGGCCAGAACCATGCACCCGGTACTTGTGGTTCGGACTGTCTCCAACCAGCCATAATGTTGTGAGAGTGAAATTATGTCTAAGTCCAGCTTTGGTACATTAGAAGCAACTCTGAAACTTAACCTAAGCGTTTTTCGAAGCTACTTTTTGGCTAACTTCTTATAGGAAGGTCTAGGAGCTCTGAAAATGAACGTGCGCGTCTTTCACTCTTCCCGAGGGACTTAGAAGAATTTTGTGATATTTTTTATTAAATGGTGTATAAGGGTATATATAAATATATTTTATGCACTGTATATGAGCTGGCGATTTCTAAGTCTGTGGTTCCGAGAGGGGGTAACCAGGCTCACTAATAAAGGTCAAGCCACTTGGCTGCCAGAATGCCCTGCTTCAGCACAGACCAGAAAGGCATTGTGATAAGCGTATCCCCGGTATAGTCAGGGGTTAATGGGAGTCGTCCCCGTCCCCCCAGTATACGGCCAGAACCATGGACCCGGTACTTGTGGTTCGGACTCTCTCCAACCAGCCATAATGTTGTGAGAGTGAAATTATGTCTAAGTCCAGATTTGGTACATTAGAAGCAACTCTGAAACTTAACCTAAGCGTTTTTCGAAGCTACTTTTTGGCTAACTTCTTATAGGAAGGTCTAGGAGCTCTGAAAATGAACGTGCGCGTCTTTCACTCTTCCCGAGGGACTTAGAAGAATTTTGTGATATTTTTTATTAAATGGTGTATAAGGGTATATATATAAATATATTTTATGCACTGTATATGAGCTGGCGATTTCTAAGTCTGTGGTTCCGAGAGGGGGTAACCAGGCTCACTAATAAAGGTCAAGCCACTTGGCTGCCAGAATGCCCTGCTTCAGCACAGACCAGAAAGGCATTGTGATAAGCGTATCCCCGGTATAGTCAGGGGTTAATGGGAGTCGTCCCCGTCCCCCCAGTATACGGCCAGAACCATGGACCCGGTACTTGTGGTTCGGACTCTCTCCAACCAGCCATAATGTTGTGAGAGTGAAATTATGTCTAAGTCCAGCTTTGGTACATTAGAAGCAACTCTGAAACTTAACCTAAGCGTTTTTCGAAGCTACTTTTTGGCTAACTTCTTATAGGAAGGTCTAGGAGCTCTGAAAATGAACGTGCGCGTCTTTCACTCTTCCCGAGGGACTTAGAAGAATTTTGTGATATTTTTTATTAAATGGTGTATAAGGGTATATATAAATATATTTTATGCACTGTATATGAGCTGGCGATTTCTAAGTCTGTGGTTCCGAGAGGGGGTAACCAGGCTCACTAATAAAGGTCAAGCCACTTGGCTGCCAGAATGCCCTGCTTCAGCACAGACCAGAAAGGCATTGTGATAAGCGTATCCCCGGTATAGTCAGGGGTTAATGGGAGTCGTCCCCGTCCCCCCAGTATACGGCCAGAACCATGGACCCGGTACTTGTGGTTCGGACTCTCTCCAACCAGCCATAATGTTGTGAGAGTGAAATTATGTCTAAGTCCAGCTTTGGTACATTAGAAGCAACTCTGAAACTTAACCTAAGCGTTTTTCGAAACTACTTTTTGGCTAACTTCTTATAGGAAGGTGTAGGAGATCTGAAAATGAACGTGCGCGTCTTTCACTCTTCCCGAGGGACTTAGAAGAATTTTGTGATATTTTTTATTAAAATGGTGTATAAGGGTATATATATAAATATTTTTTATGCACTGTATATGAGCTGGCGATTTCTAAGTCTGTGGTTCCGAGAGGGGGTAACCAGGCTCACTAATAAAGGTCAAGCCACTTGGCTGCCAGAATGCCCTGCTTCAGCACAGACCAGAAAGGCATTGTGATAAGCGTATCCCCGGTATAGTCAGGGGTTAATGGGAGTCGTCCCCGTCCCCCCAGTATACGGCCAGAACCATGGACCCGGTACTTGTGGTTCGGACTCTCTCCAACCAGCCATAATGTTGTGAGAGTGAAATTATGTCTAAGTCCAGCTTTGGTACATTAGAAGCAACTCTGAAACTTAACCTAAGCGTTTTTCGAAGCTACTTTTTGGCTAACTTCTTATAGGAAGGTCTAGGAGCTCTGAAAATGAACGTGCGCGTCTTTCACTCTTCCCGAGGGACTTAGAAGAATTTTGTGATATTTTTTATTAAATGGTGTATAAGGGTATATATATAAATATATTTTATGCACTGTATATGAGCTGGCGATTTCTAAGTCTGTGGTTCCGAGAGGGGGTAACCAGGCTCACTAATAAAGGTCAAGCAACTTGGCTGCCAGAATGCCGTGCTTCAGCACAGACCAGAAAGGCATTGTGATAAGCGTATCCCCGGTATAGTTAGGGGTTAATGGGAGTCGTCCCCGTCCCCCCAGTATACGGCCAGAACCATGGACCCGGTACTTGTGGTTCGGACTGTCTCCAACCAGCCATAATGTTGTGAGAGTGAAATTATGTCTAAGTCCAGCTTTGGTACATTAGAAGAAACTCTGAAACTTAACCTAAGCGTTTTTCGAAGCTACTTTTTGGCTAACTTCTTATAGGAAGGTCTAGGAGCTCTGAAAATGAACGTGCGCGTCTTTCACTCTTCCCGAGGGACTTAGAAGAATTTTGTGATATTTTTTATTAAATGGTGTATAAGGGTATATATATAAATATATTTTATGCACTGTATATGAGCTGGCGATTTCTAAGTCTGTGGTTCCGAGAGGGGGTAACCAGGCTCACTAATAAAGGTCAAGCCACTTGGCTGCCAGAATGCCCTGCTTCAGCACAGACCAGAAAGGCATTGTGATAAGCGTATCCCCGGTATAGTCAAGGGTTAATGGGAGTCGTCCCCGTCCCCCCAGTATACGGCCAGAACCATGCACCCGGTACTTGTGGTTCGGACTGTCTCCAACCAGCCATAATGTTGTGAGAGTGAAATTATGTCTAAGTCCAGCTTTGGTACATTAGAAGCAACTCTGAAACTTAACCTAAGCGTTTTTCGAAGCTACTTTTTGGCTAACTTCTTATAGGAAGGTCTAGGAGCTCTGAAAATGAACGTGCGCGTCTTTCACTCTTCCCGAGGGACTTAGAAGAATTTTGTGATATTTTTTATTAAATGGTGTATAAGGGTATATATAAATATATTTTATGCACTGTATATGAGCTGGCGATTTCTAAGTCTGTGGTTCCGAGAGGGGGTAACCAGGCTCACTAATAAAGGTCAAGCAACTTGGCTGCCAGAATGCCGTGCTTCAGCACAGACCAGAAAGGCATTGTGATAAGCGTATCCCCGGTATAGTCAGGGGTTAATGGGAGTCGTCCCCGTCCCCCCAGTATACGGCCAGAACCATGGACCCGGTACTTGTGGTTCGGACTGTCTCCAACCAGCCATAATGTTGTGAGAGTGAAATTATGTCTAAGTCCAGCTTTGGTACATTAGAAGCAACTCTGAAACTTAACCTAAGCGTTTTTCGAAGCTACTTTTTGGCTAACTTCTTATAGGAAGGTCTAGGAGCTCTGAAAATGAACGTGCGCGTCTTTCACTCTTCCCGAGGGACTTAGAAGAATTTTGTGATATTTTTTATTAAATGGTGTATAAGGGTATATATATAAATATATTTTATGCACTGTATATGAGCTGGCGATTTCTAAGTCTGTGGTTCCGAGAGGGGGTAACCAGGCTCACTAATAAAGGTCAAGCCACTTGGCTGCCAGAATGCCCTGCTTCAGCACAGACCAGAAAGGCATTGTGATAAGCGTATCCCCGGTATAGTCAGGGGTTAATGGGAGTCGTCCCCGTCCCCCCAGTATACGGCCAGAACCATGGACCCGGTACTTGTGGTTCGGACTCTCTCCAACCAGCCATAATGTTGTGAGAGTGAAATTATGTCTAAGTCCAGATTTGGTACATTAGAAGCAACTCTGAAACTTAACCTAAGCGTTTTTCGAAGCTACTTTTTGGCTAACTTCTTATAGGAAGGTCTAGGAGCTCTGAAAATGAACGTGCGCGTCTTTCACTCTTCCCGAGGGACTTAGAAGAATTTTGTGATATTTTTTATTAAATGGTGTATAAGGGTATATATATAAATATATTTTATGCACTGTATATGAGCTGGCGATTTCTAAGTCTGTGGTTCCGAGAGGGGGTAACCAGGCTCACTAATAAAGGTCAAGCAACTTGGCTGCCAGAATGCCGTGCTTCAGCACAGACCAGAAAGGCATTGTGATAAGCGTATCCCCGGTATAGTTAGGGGTTAATGGGAGTCGTCCCCGTCCCCCCAGTATACGGCCAGAACCATGGACCCGGTACTTGTGGTTCGGACTGTCTCCAACCAGCCATAATGTTGTGAGAGTGAAATTATGTCTAAGTCCAGCTTTGGTACATTAGAAGAAACTCTGAAACTTAACCTAAGCGTTTTTCGAAGCTACTTTTTGGCTAACTTCTTATAGGAAGGTCTAGGAGCTCTGAAAATGAACGTGCGCGTCTTTCACTCTTCCCGAGGGACTTAGAAGAATTTTGTGATATTTTTTATTAAATGGTGTATAAGGGTATATATATAAATATATTTTATGCACTGTATATGAGCTGGCGATTTCTAAGTCTGTGGTTCCGAGAGGGGGTAACCAGGCTCACTAATAAAGGTCAAGCCACTTGGCTGCCAGAATGCCCTGCTTCAGCACAGACCAGAAAGGCATTGTGATAAGCGTATCCCCGGTATAGTCAAGGGTTAATGGGAGTCGTCCCCGTCCCCCCAGTATACGGCCAGAACCATGCACCCGGTACTTGTGGTTCGGACTGTCTCCAACCAGCCATAATGTTGTGAGAGTGAAATTATGTCTAAGTCCAGCTTTGGTACATTAGAAGCAACTCTGAAACTTAACCTAAGCGTTTTTCGAAGCTACTTTTTGGCTAACTTCTTATAGGAAGGTCTAGGAGCTCTGAAAATGAACGTGCGCGTCTTTCACTCTTCCCGAGGGACTTAGAAGAATTTTGTGATATTTTTTATTAAATGGTGTATAAGGGTATATATAAATATATTTTATGCACTGTATATGAGCTGGCGATTTCTAAGTCTGTGGTTCCGAGAGGGGGTAACCAGGCTCACTAATAAAGGTCAAGCAACTTGGCTGCCAGAATGCCGTGCTTCAGCACAGACCAGAAAGGCATTGTGATAAGCGTATCCCCGGTATAGTCAGGGGTTAATGGGAGTCGTCCCCGTCCCCCCAGTATACGGCCAGAACCATGGACCCGGTACTTGTGGTTCGGACTGTCTCCAACCAGCCATAATGTTGTGAGAGTGAAATTATGTCTAAGTCCAGCTTTGGTACATTAGAAGCAACTCTGAAACTTAACCTAAGCGTTTTTCGAAGCTACTTTTTGGCTAACTTCTTATAGGAAGGTCTAGGAGCTCTGAAAATGAACGTGCGCGTCTTTCACTCTTCCCGAGGGACTTAGAAGAATTTTGTGATATTTTTTATTAAATGGTGTATAAGGGTATATATATAAATATATTTTATGCACTGTATATGAGCTGGCGATTTCTAAGTCTGTGGTTCCGAGAGGGGGTAACCAGGCTCACTAATAAAGGTCAAGCCACTTGGCTGCCAGAATGCCCTGCTTCAGCACAGACCAGAAAGGCATTGTGATAAGCGTATCCCCGGTATAGTCAGGGGTTAATGGGAGTCGTCCCCGTCCCCCCAGTATACGGCCAGAACCATGGACCCGGTACTTGTGGTTCGGACTCTCTCCAACCAGCCATAATGTTGTGAGAGTGAAATTATGTCTAAGTCCAGCTTTGGTACATTAGAAGCAACTCTGAAACTTAACCTAAGCGTTTTTCGAAGCTACTTTTTGGCTAACTTCTTATAGGAAGGTCTAGGAGCTCTGAAAATGAACGTGCGCGTCTTTCACTCTTCCCGAGGGACTTACAGTACAGTAGAAGAATTTTGTGATATTTTTTATTAAAATGGTGTATAAGGGTATATATATAAATATATTTTATGCACTGTATATGAGCTGGCGATTTCTAAGTCTGTGGTTCCGAGAGGGGGTAACCAGGCTCACTAATAAAGGTCAAGCCACTTGGCTGCCAGAATGCCCTGCTTCAGCACAGACCAGAAAGGCATTGTGATAAGCGTATCCCCGGTATAGTCAGGGGTTAATGGGAGTCGTCCCCGTCCCCCCAGTATACGGCCAGAACCATGGACCCGGTACTTGTGGTTCGGACTCTCTCCAACCAGCCATAATGTTGTGAGAGTGAAATTATGTCTAAGTCCAGATTTGGTACATTAGAAGCAACTCTGAAACTTAACCTAAGCGTTTTTCGAAGCTACTTTTTGGCTAACTTCTTATAGGAAGGTCTAGGAGCTCTGAAAATGAACGTGCGCGTCTTTCACTCTTCCCGAGGGACTTAGAAGAATTTTGTGATATTTTTTATTAAATGGTGTATAAGGGTATATATATAAATATATTTTATGCACTGTATATGAGCTGGCGATTTCTAAGTCTGTGGTTCCGAGAGGGGGTAACCAGGCTCACTAATAAAGGTCAAGCAACTTGGCTGCCAGAATGCCGTGCTTCAGCACAGACCAGAAAGGCATTGTGATAAGCGTATCCCCGGTATAGTCAGGGGTTAATGGGAGTCGTCCCCGTCCCCCCAGTATACGGCCAGAACCATGGACCCGGTACTTGTGGTTCGGACTGTCTCCAACCAGCCATAATGTTGTGAGAGTGAAATTATGTCTAAGTCCAGCTTTGGTACATTAGAAGCAACTCTGAAACTTAACCTAAGCGTTTTTCGAAGCTACTTTTTGGCTAACTTCTTATAGGAAGGTCTAGGAGCTCTGAAAATGAACGTGCGCGTCTTTCACTCTTCCCGAGGGACTTAGAAGAATTTTGTGATATTTTTTATTAAATGGTGTATAAGGGTATATATATAAATATATTTTATGCATTGTATATGAGCTGGCGATTTCTAAGTCTGTGGTTCCGAGAGGGGGTAACCAGGCTCACTAATAAAGGTCAAGCCACTTGGCTGCCAGAATGCCCTGCTTCAGCACAGACCAGAAAGGCATTGTGATAAGCGTATCCCCGGTATAGTCAAGGGTTAATGGGAGTCGTCCCCGTCCCCCCAGTATACGGCCAGAACCATGCACCCGGTACTTGTGGTTCGGACTGTCTCCAACCAGCCATAATGTTGTGAGAGTGAAATTATGTCTAAGTCCAGCTTTGGTACATTAGAAGCAACTCTGAAACTTAACCTAAGCGTTTTTCGAAGCTACTTTTTGGCTAACTTCTTATAGGAAGGTCTAGGAGCTCTGAAAATGAACGTGCGCGTCTTTCATTCTTCCCGAGGGACTTAGAAGAATTTTGTGATATTTTTTATTAAATGGTGTATAAGGGTATATATAAATATATTTTATGCACTGTATATGAGCTGGCGATTTCTAAGTCTGTGGTTCCGAGAGGGGGTAACCAGGCTCACTAATAAAGGTCAAGCCACTTGGCTGCCAGAATGCCCTGCTTCAGCACAGACCAGAAAGGCATTGTGATAAGCGTATCCCCGGTATAGTCAGGGGTTAATGGGAGTCGTCCCCGTCCCCCCAGTATACGGCCAGAACCATGGACCCGGTACTTGTGGTTCGGACTCTCTCCAACCAGCCATAATGTTGTGAGAGTGAAATTATGTCTAAGTCCAGATTTGGTACATTAGAAGCAACTCTGAAACTTAACCTAAGCGTTTTTCGAAGCTACTTTTTGGCTAACTTCTTATAGGAAGGTCTAGGAGCTCTGAAAATGAACGTGCGCGTCTTTCACTCTTCCCGAGGGACTTAGAAGAATTTTGTGATATTTTTTATTAAATGGTGTATAAGGGTATATATATAAATATATTTTATGCACTGTATATGAGCTGGCGATTTCTAAGTCTGTGGTTCCGAGAGGGGGTAACCAGGCTCACTAATAAAGGTCAAGCCACTTGGCTGCCAGAATGCCCTGCTTCAGCACAGACCAGAAAGGCATTGTGATAAGCGTATCCCCGGTATAGTCAGGGGTTAATGGGAGTCGTCCCCGTCCCCCCAGTATACGGCCAGAACCATGGACCCGGTACTTGTGGTTCGGACTCTCTCCAACCAGCCATAATGTTGTGAGAGTGAAATTATGTCTAAGTCCAGCTTTGGTACATTAGAAGCAACTCTGAAACTTAACCTAAGCGTTTTTCGAAGCTACTTTTTGGCTAACTTCTTATAGGAAGGTCTAGGAGCTCTGAAAATGAACGTGCGCGTCTTTCACTCTTCCCGAGGGACTTAGAAGAATTTTGTGATATTTTTTATTAAATGGTGTATAAGGGTATATATAAATATATTTTATGCACTGTATATGAGCTGGCGATTTCTAAGTCTGTGGTTCCGAGAGGGGGTAACCAGGCTCACTAATAAAGGTCAAGCCACTTGGCTGCCAGAATGCCCTGCTTCAGCACAGACCAGAAAGGCATTGTGATAAGCGTATCCCCGGTATAGTCAGGGGTTAATGGGAGTCGTCCCCGTCCCCCCAGTATACGGCCAGAACCATGGACCCGGTACTTGTGGTTCGGACTCTCTCCAACCAGCCATAATGTTGTGAGAGTGAAATTATGTCTAAGTCCAGCTTTGGTACATTAGAAGCAACTCTGAAACTTAACCTAAGCGTTTTTCGAAACTACTTTTTGGCTAACTTCTTATAGGAAGGTGTAGGAGATCTGAAAATGAACGTGCGCGTCTTTCACTCTTCCCGAGGGACTTAGAAGAATTTTGTGATATTTTTTATTAAAATGGTGTATAAGGGTATATATATAAATATTTTTTATGCACTGTATATGAGCTGGCGATTTCTAAGTCTGTGGTTCCGAGAGGGGGTAACCAGGCTCACTAATAAAGGTCAAGCCACTTGGCTGCCAGAATGCCCTGCTTCAGCACAGACCAGAAAGGCATTGTGATAAGCGTATCCCCGGTATAGTCAGGGGTTAATGGGAGTCGTCCCCGTCCCCCCAGTATACGGCCAGAACCATGGACCCGGTACTTGTGGTTCGGACTCTCTCCAACCAGCCATAATGTTGTGAGAGTGAAATTATGTCTAAGTCCAGCTTTGGTACATTAGAAGCAACTCTGAAACTTAACCTAAGCGTTTTTCGAAGCTACTTTTTGGCTAACTTCTTATAGGAAGGTCTAGGAGCTCTGAAAATGAACGTGCGCGTCTTCCACTCTTCCCGAGGGACTTAGAAGAAATTTGTGATATTTTTTATTAAAATGGTGTATAAGGGTATATATATAAATATATTTTATGCACTGTATATGAGCTGGCGATTTCTAAGTCTGTGGTTCCGAGAGGGGGTAACCAGGCTCACTAATAAAGGTCAAGCCACTTGGCTGCCAGAATGCCCTGCTCAGCACAGACCAGAAAGGCATTGTGATAAGCGTATCCCCGGTATAGTCAGGGGTTAATGGGAGTCGTCCCCGTCCCCCCAGTATACGGCCAGAACCATGGACCCGGTACTTGTGGTTCGGACTGTCTCCAACCAGCCATAATGTTGTGAGAGTGAAATTATGTCTAAGTCCAGCTTTGGTACATTAGAAGCAACTCTGAAACTTAACCTAAGCGTTTTTCGAAGCTACTTTTTGGCTAACTTCTTATAGGAAGGTCTAGGAGCTCTGAAAATGAACGTGCGCGTCTTTCACTCTTCCCGAGGGACTTAGAAGAATTTTGTGATATTTTTTATTAAATGGTGTATAAGGGTATCTATATAAATATATTTTATGCACTGTATATGAGCTGGCGATTTCTAAGTCTGTGGTTCCGAGAGGGGGTAACCAGGCTCACTAATAAAGGTCAAGCAACTTGGCTGCCAGAATGCCGTGCTTCAGCACAGACCAGAAAGGCATTGTGATAAGCGTATCCCCGGTATAGTCAGGGGTTAATGGGAGTCGTCCCCGTCCCCCCAGTATACGGCCAGAACCATGGACCCGGTACTTGTGGTTCGGACTGTCTCCAACCAGCCATAATGTTGTGAGAGTGAAATTATGTCTAAGTCCAGCTTTGGTACATTAGAAGCAACTCTGAAACTTAACCTAAGCGTTTTTCGAAGCTACTTTTTGGCTAACTTCTTATAGGAAGGTCTAGGAGCTCTGAAAATGAACGTGCGCGTCTTTCACTCTTCCCGAGGGACTTAGAAGAATTTTGTGATATTTTTTATTAAATGGTGTATAAGGGTATATATATAAATATATTTTATGCACTGTATATGAGCTGGCGATTTCTAAGTCTGTGGTTCCGAGAGGGGGTAACCAGGCTCACTAATAAAGGTCAAGCCACTTGGCTGCCAGAATGCCCTGCTTCAGCACAGACCAGAAAGGCATTGTGATAAGCGTATCCCCGGTATAGTCAAGGGTTAATGGGAGTCGTCCCCGTCCCCCCAGTATACGGCCAGAACCATGCACCCGGTACTTGTGGTTCGGACTGTCTCCAACCAGCCATAATGTTGTGAGAGTGAAATTATGTCTAAGTCCAGCTTTGGTACATTAGAAGCAACTCTGAAACTTAACCTAAGCGTTTTTCGAAGCTACTTTTTGGCTAACTTCTTATAGGAAGGTCTAGGAGCTCTGAAAATGAACGTGCGCGTCTTTCACTCTTCCCGAGGGACTTAGAAGAATTTTGTGATATTTTTTATTAAATGGTGTATAAGGGTATATATAAATATATTTTATGCACTGTATATGAGCTGGCGATTTCTAAGTCTGTGGTTCCGAGAGGGGGTAACCAGGCTCACTAATAAAGGTCAAGCCACTTGGCTGCCAGAATGCCCTGCTTCAGCACAGACCAGAAAGGCATTGTGATAAGCGTATCCCCGGTATAGTCAGGGGTTAATGGGAGTCGTCCCCGTCCCCCCAGTATACGGCCAGAACCATGGACCCGGTACTTGTGGTTCGGACTCTCTCCAACCAGCCATAATGTTGTGAGAGTGAAATTATGTCTAAGTCCAGCTTTGGTACATTAGAAGCAACTCTGAAACTTAACCTAAGCGTTTTTCGAAACTACTTTTTGGCTAACTTCTTATAGGAAGGTGTAGGAGATCTGAAAATGAACACGTGCGCGTCTTTCACTCTTCCCGAGGGACTTAGAAGAATTTTGTGATATTTTTTATTAAAATGGTGTATAAGGGTATATATATAAATATTTTTTATGCACTGTATATGAGCTGGCGATTTCTAAGTCTGTGGTTCCGAGAGGGGGTAACCAGGCTCACTAATAAAGGTCAAGCCACTTGGCTGCCAGAATGCCCTGCTTCAGCACAGACCAGAAAGGCATTGTGATAAGCGTATCCCCGGTATAGTCAGGGGTTAATGGGAGTCGTCCCCGTCCCCCCAGTATACGGCCAGAACCATGGACCCGGTACTTGTGGTTCGGACTCTCTCCAACCAGCCATAATGTTGTGAGAGTGAAATTATGTCTAAGTCCAGCTTTGGTACATTAGAAGCAACTCTGAAACTTAACCTAAGCGTTTTTCGAAGCTACTTTTTGGCTAACTTCTTATAGGAAGGTCTAGGAGCTCTGAAAATGAACGTGCGCGTCTTCCACTCTTCCCGAGGGACTTAGAAGAAATTTGTGATATTTTTTATTAAAATGGTGTATAAGGGTATATATATAAATATATTTTATGCACTGTATATGAGCTGGCGATTTCTAAGTCTGTGGTTCCGAGAGGGGGTAACCAGGCTCACTAATAAAGGTCAAGCCACTTGGCTGCCAGAATGCCCTGCTCAGCACAGACCAGAAAGGCATTGTGATAAGCGTATCCCCGGTATAGTCAGGGGTTAATGGGAGTCGTCCCCGTCCCCCCAGTATACGGCCAGAACCATGGACCCGGTACTTGTGGTTCGGACTCTCTCCAACCAGCCATAATGTTGTGAGAGTGAAATTATGTCTAAGTCCAGCTTTGGTACATTAGAAGCAACTCTGAAACTTAACCTAAGCGTTTTTCGAAGCTACTTTTTGGCTAACTTCTTATAGGAAGGTCTAGGAGCTCTGAAAATGAACGTGCGCGTCTTCCACTCTTCCCGAGGGACTTAGAAGAAATTTGTGATATTTTTTATTAAAATGGTGTATAAGGGTATATATATAAATATATTTTATGCACTGTATATGAGCTGGCGATTTCTAAGTCTGTGGTTCCGAGAGGGGGTAACCAGGCTCACTAATAAAGGTCAAGCCACTTGGCTGCCAGAATGCCCTGCTTCAGCACAGACCAGAAAGGCATTGTGATAAGCGTATCCCCGGTATAGTCAGGGGTTAATGGGAGTCGTCCCCGTCCCCCCAGTATACGGCCAGAACCATGGACCCGGTACTTGTGGTTCGGACTGTCTCCAACCAGCCATAATGTTGTGAGAGTGAAATTATGTCTAAGTCCAGCTTTGGTACATTAGAAGCAACTCTGAAACTTAACCTAAGCGTTTTTCGAAGCTACTTTTTGGCTAACTTCTTATAGGAAGGTCTAGGAGCTCTGAAAATGAACGTGCGCGTCTTTCACTCTTCCCGAGGGACTTAGAAGAATTTTGTGATATTTTTTATTAAATGGTGTATAAGGGTATATATAAATATATTTTATGCACTGTATATGAGCTGGCGATTTCTAAGTCTGTGGTTCCGAGAGGGGGTAACCAGGCTCACTAATAAAGGTCAAGCCACTTGGCTGCCAGAATGCCCTGCTTCAGCACAGACCAGAAAGGCATTGTGATAAGCGTATCCCCGGTATAGTCAGGGGTTAATGGGAGTCGTCCCCGTCCCCCCAGTATACGGCCAGAACCATGGACCCGGTACTTGTGGTTCGGACTCTCTCCAACCAGCCATAATGTTGTGAGAGTGAAATTATGTCTAAGTCCAGCTTTGGTACATTAGAAGCAACTCTGAAACTTAACCTAAGCGTTTTTCGAAACTACTTTTTGGCTAACTTCTTATAGGAAGGTGTAGGAGATCTGAAAATGAACGTGCGCGTCTTTCACTCTTCCCGAGGGACTTAGAAGAATTTTGTGATATTTTTTATTAAAATGGTGTATAAGGGTATATATATAAATATTTTTTATGCACTGTATATGAGCTGGCGATTTCTAAGTCTGTGGTTCCGAGAGGGGGTAACCAGGCTCACTAATAAAGGTCAAGCCACTTGGCTGCCAGAATGCCCTGCTTCAGCACAGACCAGAAAGGCATTGTGATAAGCGTATCCCCGGTATAGTCAGGGGTTAATGGGAGTCGTCCCCGTCCCCCCAGTATACGGCCAGAACCATGGACCCGGTACTTGTGGTTCGGACTCTCTCCAACCAGCCATAATGTTGTGAGAGTGAAATTATGTCTAAGTCCAGCTTTGGTACATTAGAAGCAACTCTGAAACTTAACCTAAGCGTTTTTCGAAGCTACTTTTTGGCTAACTTCTTATAGGAAGGTCTAGGAGCTCTGAAAATGAACGTGCGCGTCTTCCACTCTTCCCGAGGGACTTAGAAGAAATTTGTGATATTTTTTATTAAAATGGTGTATAAGGGTATATATATAAATATATTTTATGCACTGTATATGAGCTGGCGATTTCTAAGTCTGTGGTTCCGAGAGGGGGTAACCAGGCTCACTAATAAAGGTCAAGCCACTTGGCTGCCAGAATGCCCTGCTTCAGCACAGACCAGAAAGGCATTGTGATAAGCGTATCCCCGGTATAGTCAGGGGTTAATGGGAGTCGTCCCCGTCCCCCCAGTATACGGCCAGAACCATGGACCCGGTACTTGTGGTTCGGACTCTCTCCAACCAGCCATAATGTTGTGAGAGTGAAATTATGTCTAAGTCCAGCTTTGGTACATTAGAAGCAACTCTGAAACTTAACCTAAGCGTTTTTCGAAGCTACTTTTTGGCTAACTTCTTATAGGAAGGTCTAGGAGCTCTGAAAATGAACGTGCGCGTCTTCCACTCTTCCCGAGGGACTTAGAAGAAATTTGTGATATTTTTTATTAAAATGGTGTATAAGGGTATATATATAAATATATTTTATGCACTGTATATGAGCTGGCGATTTCTAAGTCTGTGGTTCCGAGAGGGGGTAACCAGGCTCACTAATAAAGGTCAAGCCACTTGGCTGCCAGAATGCCCTGCTTCAGCACAGACCAGAAAGGCATTGTGATAAGCGTATCACCGGTATAGTCAGGGGTTAATGGGAGTCGTTCCCGTCCCCCCAGTATACGGCCAGAACCATGGACCCGGTACTTGTGGTTCGGACTGTCTCCAACCAGCCATAATGTTGTGAGAGTGAAATTATGTCTAAGTCCAGCTTTGGTACATTAGAAGCAACTCTGAAACTTAACCTAAGCGTTTTTCGAAGCTACTTTTTGGCTAACTTCTTATAGGAAGGTCTAGGAGCTCTGAAAATGAACGTGCGCGTCTTTCACTCTTCCCGAGGGACTTAGAAGAATTTTGTGATATTTTTTATTAAATGGTGTATAAGGGTATATATAAATATATTTTATGCACTGTATATGAGCTGGCGATTTCTAAGTCTGTGGTTCCGAGAGGGGGTAACCAGGCTCACTAATAAAGGTCAAGCCACTTGGCTGCCAGAATGCCCTGCTTCAGCACAGACCAGAAAGGCATTGTGATAAGCGTATCCCCGGTATAGTCAGGGGTTAATGGGAGTCGTCCCCGTCCCCCCAGTATACGGCCAGAACCATGGACCCGGTAATTGTGGTTCGGACTCTCTCCAACCAGCCATAATGTTGTGAGAGTGAAATTATGTCTAAGTCCAGATTTGGTACATTAGAAGCAACTCTGAAACTTAACCTAAGCGTTTTTCGAAGCTACTTTTTGGCTAACTTCTTATAGGAAGGTCTAGGAGCTCTGAAAATGAACGTGCGCGTCTTTCACTCTTCCCGAGGGACTTAGAAGAATTTTGTGATATTTTTTATTAAATGGTGTATAAGGGTATATATATAAATATATTTTATGCACTGTATATGAGCTGGCGATTTCTAAGTCTGTGGTTCCGAGAGGGGGTAACCAGGCTCACTAATAAAGGTCAAGCCACTTGGCTGCCAGAATGCCCTGCTTCAGCACAGACCAGAAAGGCATTGTGATAAGCATATCCCCGGTATAGTCAGGGGTTAATGGGAGTCGTCCCCGTCCCCCCAGTATACGGCCAGAACCATGGACCCGGTACTTGTGGTTCGGACTCTCTCCAACCAGCCATAATGTTGTGAGAGTGAAATTATGTCTAAGTCCAGCTTTGGTACATTAGAAGCAACTCTGAAACTTAACCTAAGCGTTTTTCGAAACTACTTTTTGGCTAACTTCTTATAGGAAGGTGTAGGAGATCTGAAAATGAACGTGCGCGTCTTTCACTCTTCCCGAGGGACTTAGAAGAATTTTGTGATATTTTTTATTAAAATGGTGTATAAGGGTATATATATAAATATTTTTTATGCACTGTATATGAGCTGGCGATTTCTAAGTCTGTGGTTCCGAGAGGGGGTAACCAGGCTCACTAATAAAGGTCAAGCCACTTGGCTGCCAGAATGCCCTGCTTCAGCACAGACCAGAAAGGCATTGTGATAAGCGTATCCCCGGTATAGTCAGGGGTTAATGGGAGTCGTCCCCGTCCCCCCAGTATACGGCCAGAACCATGGACCCGGTACTTGTGGTTCGGACTCTCTCCAACCAGCCATAATGTTGTGAGAGTGAAATTATGTCTAAGTCCAGCTTTGGTACATTAGAAGCAACTCTGAAACTTAACCTAAGCGTTTTTCGAAGCTACTTTTTGGCTAACTTCTTATAGGAAGGTCTAGGAGCTCTGAAAATGAACGTGCGCGTCTTCCACTCTTCCAGAGGGACTTACTGTAGAAGAATTTTGTGATATTTTTTATTAAAATGGTGTATAAGGGTATATATATAAATATATTTTATGCACTGTATATGAGCTGGCGATTTCTAAGTCTGTGGTTCCGAGAGGGGGTAACCAGGCTCACTAATAAAGGTCAAGCCACTTGGCTGCCAGAATGCCCTGCTCAGCACAGACCAGAAAGGCATTGTGATAAGCGTATGCTACTGTACTGTAGGTGATAATGGTTGAAATATATATATATATATATATATATATCGATATATATATATATCTATATATATATATATATCTATATATATATATATATATATATCTATATATATATATATATATATACATACACATCAACCAGTACAATAATTTAAAAGGGGGGAATTAAAATGGTTGAAGTGGATAATGACAAGTATCTACCGATCCAAAAAAACAACTCCTGAGCATGTATGTACTGCTTACATGGATGTACTATTAGCATGTACAGTGTTGTTTGTTACTGCAGTTACCAATTTATTTCCATTTTAAATATTTAATTTCTCTGAAATGGTGCAAGCAAATTGTATGAAAAGTTGCAAACGAATACATGAATGTTTTGTATCCAGAGTCAGGGGGATGAGATGAGATGGGGTCATGTTCATACAGTATTTGAACTGTACATTACTAAAAGAAGGCTTTTTTTCTATGCAGATACAGTATAGTGTGTCAAACACATGCTATACACACGTACACACACATACACATACACATACACACACACACACACACACACACGAGGTAATGTAAAGATGTGGGTGAACAGAGCGAAAAAGATTGTACTAGAAACGCTTATTAACATCAAAGGAATGGGCCTAAAGCAAAAGTTTGAACAGCAGCAGCAGCTGCAGTACCCCTGATATCTATGGATGGGACAGATACCCCCTGCAGACGCACGCACGCACGCACGCACGCACACACACAGGGAGGGGTCTGTAGTGTGACAGAGCACACCAGCTTCGCCACCAGGCACTCCTTCTTGAATTAAAATAAAACTATCTCCTTACCTCTTTCTGGATGCCCCCTCTTTACCAACTTTTCAAGTCCAAAACCACATCATTATTGAATGATTGAAAATGATGCCTCCGTTTTATGTCAAGATTGTCTTGACACTTAGACCCCCAAGATTTCAATAGTGCCTCACTTAAAAGATGACATTATTTTTGATTCAAATGAACTTTTATGGTGCAGAAGCCGCATGGTGCCTGTGCCTACAGTGTATGTATTTGTCAGTGTGTCTCTATCTGCATTTCTGTCTCTTGCTGGCCGCCAGCCTGTGTGATGATGTCAGCCTGTCTGTGATGTAAGAGAGACATTGTGATATCATCACATACTGTAGGCAGGATGGCAGGTGTAAAGCTTCTAAAAGAGAGAGGGAGGGAGAGAGGTAGAGGAGAGAGAGGGAGAAAGAGGGAGAGAGAGAGCAAGCAGCTCCTCCCTCCCATGCAAATGACTGGAGGCAGAGGAGTAGAGGGACAGAAGCCTGTGCTGCTTGTAATGGGACAGGATTTGGGGTGCTGTTTCATGCTCTATCTCCCTCCCTCCCACTGTCTCAGGTGCAGAAAGTTTTCAAGGGAGAGAGGAAAGGAAGAGGAAAATGGAAGCTGAGGAGAGCTGGTCCTGTCCCTCTTGTTGGTAAAGAGGGGGCATCCAGAAAGAGGTAAGGAGATAGTTTTATTTTAATTCAAGAAGGAGTGCCTGGTGGCGTAGCTGGTGTGCTCTGTCACACTACAGACCCCTCCCTGCGTGCGTGCGTGCGTGCGTGCGTGCGTGCGTGCGTGCGTGCGTGCGTGCGTGCGTCTGCAGGGGGTATCTGTCCCATCCATAGATATCAGGGGTACTGCAGCTGCTGCTGCTGTTCAAACTTTTGCTTTAGGCCCATTCCTTTGATGTTAATAAGCGTTTCTAGTACAATCTTTTTCGCTCTGTTCACCCACATCTTTACATTACCTCGTGTGTGTGTGTGTGTGTGTGTGTGTGTGTGTATGTGTATGTGTGTGTACGTGTGTATAGCATGTGTTTGAAACACTATACTGTATCTGCATAGAAAAAAAGCCTTCTTTTAGTAATGTACAGTTCAAATACTGTATGAACATGACCCCATCTCATCTCATCCCCCTGACTCTGGATACAAAACATTCATGTATTCGTTTGCAACTTTTCATACAATTTGCTTGCACCATTTCAGAGAAATTAAATATTTAAAATGGAAATAAATTGGTAACTGCAGTAACAAACAACACTGTACATGCTAATAGTACATCCATGTAAGCAGTACATACATGCTCAGGAGTTGTTTTTTTGGATCGGTATATACTTGTCATTATCCACTTCAACCATTTTAATTCCCCCCTTTTAAATTATTGTACTGGTTGATGTGTATGTATATATATATATATATATATATATATATATATATATAGATATATATCTATATATATATATATATATATATATTTCAACCATTATCACCTACAGTACAGTAGCATACAGTGCTCCCACTGCAGCAAGGGATTCTGGGAAATGACATGCAATGTTTACTCGCTCATCCCACAACGTGGCGGTATCAAATATAGCGTTTTCCCAGTTATTATATCCCTGCAGGATGTAGGATAATCCCAGCCAAACCCACATACTTACTACATTCCCGTTATGTCACATGTATTATTTCCTGTGAAGGAAGCGCTATGTATATTCCCATTATGGTCACAAATTGGACGATACTGTATTTCCATTATGTCTCCTATTATTTTCCCATGATATCTCATAGAATACTGTCATCCAAAACCACATCATTATTGAATGATTGAAAATGATGCTCCGTTTTATGTCAAGATTGTCTTGACACTTAGACCCCCAAGATTTCAATAGTGCCTCACTTAAAAGATGACATTATTTTTGATTCAAATGAACTTTTATGGTGCAGAAGCCGCATGGTGCCTGTGCCTACAGTGTATGTATTTGTCAGTGTGTCTCTATCTGCATTTCTGTCTCTTGCTGGCCGCCAGCCTGTGTGATGATGTCAGCCTGTCTGTGATGTAAGAGAGACATTGTGATATCATCACATACTGTAGGCAGGATGGCAGGTGTAAAGCTTCTAAAAGAGAGAGGGAGGGAGAGAGGTAGAGGAGAGAGAGGGAGAAAGAGGGAGAGAGAGAGCAAGCAGCTCCTCCCTCCCATGCAAATGACTGGAGGCAGAGGAGTAGAGGGACAGAAGCCTGTGCTGCTTGTAATGGGACAGGATTTGGGGTGCTGTTTCATGCTCTATCTCCCTCCCTCCCACTGTCTCAGGTGCAGAAAGTTTTCAAGGGAGAGAGGAAAGGAAGAGGAAAATGGAAGCTGAGGAGAGCTGGTCCTGTCCCTCTTGTTGGTAAAGAGGGGGCATCCAGAAAGAGGTAAGGAGATAGTTTTATTTTAATTCAAGAAGGAGTGCCTGGTGGCGTAGCTGGTGTGCTCTGTCACACTACAGACCCCTCCCTGTGTGTGTGTGTGCGTGCGTGCGTGCGTGCGTGCGTGCGTGCGTCTGCAGGGGGTATCTGTCCCATCCATAGATATCAGGGGTACTGCAGCTGCTGCTGCTGTTCAAACTTTTGCTTTAGGCCCATTCCTTTGATGTTAATAAGCGTTTCTAGTACAATCTTTTTCGCTCTGTTCACCCACATCTTTACATTACCTCGTGTGTGTGTGTGTGTGTGTGTGTGTGTGTATGTGTATGTGTGTGTACGTGTGTATAGCATGTGTTTGAAACACTATACTGTATCTGCATAGAAAAAAAGCCTTCTTTTAGTAATGTACAGTTCAAATACTGTATGAACATGACCCCATCTCATCTCATCCCCCTGACTCTGGATACAAAACATTCATGTATTCGTTTGCAACTTTTCATACAATTTGCTTGCACCATTTCAGAGAAATTAAATATTTAAAATGGAAATAAATTGGTAACTGCAGTAACAAACAACACTGTACATGCTAATAGTACATCCATGTAAGCAGTACATACATGCTCAGGAGTTGTTTTTTTGGATCGGTATATACTTGTCATTATCCACTTCAACCATTTTAATTCCCCCCTTTTAAATTATTGTACTGGTTGATGTGTATGTATATATATATATATATATATATATATATATATATATAGATATATATCTATATATATATATATATATATATATTTCAACCATTATCACCTACAGTACAGTAGCATACAGTGCTCCCACTGCAGCAAGGGATTCTGGGAAATGACATGCAATGTTTACTCGCTCATCCCACAACGTGGCGGTATCAAATATAGCGTTTTCCCAGTTATTATATCCCTGCAGGATGTAGGATAATCCCAGCCAAACCCACATACTTACTACATTCCCGTTATGTCACATGTATTATTTCCTGTGAAGGAAGCGCTATGTATATTCCCATTATGGTCACAAATTGGACGATACTGTATTTCCATTATGTCTCCTATTATTTTCCCATGATATCTCATAGAATACTGTCATCCAAAACCACATCATTATTGAATGATTGAAAATGATGCTCCGTTTTATGTCAAGATTGTCTTGACACTTAGACCCCCAAGATTTCAATAGTGCCTCACTTAAAAGATGACATTATTTTTGATTCAAATGAACTTTTATGGTGCAGAAGCCGCATGGTGCCTGTGCCTACAGTGTATGTATTTGTCAGTGTGTCTCTATCTGCATTTCTGTCTCTTGCTGGCCGCCAGCCTGTGTGATGATGTCAGCCTGTCTGTGATGTAAGAGAGACATTGTGATATCATCACATACTGTAGGCAGGATGGCAGGTGTAAAGCTTCTAAAAGAGAGAGGGAGGGAGAGAGGTAGAGGAGAGAGAGGGAGAAAGAGGGAGAGAGAGAGCAAGCAGCTCCTCCCTCCCATGCAAATGACTGGAGGCAGAGGAGTAGAGGGACAGAAGCCTGTGCTGCTTGTAATGGGACAGGATTTGGGGTGCTGTTTCATGCTCTATCTCCCTCCCTCCCACTGTCTCAGGTGCAGAAAGTTTTCAAGGGAGAGAGGAAAGGAAGAGGAAAATGGAAGCTGAGGAGAGCTGGTCCTGTCCCTCTTGTTGGTAAAGAGGGGGCATCCAGAAAGAGGTAAGGAGATAGTTTTATTTTAATTCAAGAAGGAGTGCCTGGTGGCGTAGCTGGTGTGCTCTGTCACACTACAGACCCCTCCCTGTGTGTGTGCGTGCGTGCGTGCGTGCGTGCGTGCGTGCGTGCGTGCGTGCGTCTGCAGGGGGTATCTGTCCCATCCATAGATATCAGGGGTACTGCAGCTGCTGCTGCTGTTCAAACTTTTGCTTTAGGCCCATTCCTTTGATGTTAATAAGCGTTTCTAGTACAATCTTTTTCGCTCTGTTCACCCACATCTTTACATTACCTCGTGTGTGTGTGTGTGTGTGTGTGTGTGTGTGTGTGTATGTGTATGTGTGTGTACGTGTGTATAGCATGTGTTTGAAACACTATACTGTATCTGCATAGAAAAAAAGCCTTCTTTTAGTAATGTACAGTTCAAATACTGTATGAACATGACCCCATCTCATCTCATCCCCCTGACTCTGGATACAAAACATTCATGTATTCGTTTGCAACTTTTCATACAATTTGCTTGCACCATTTCAGAGAAATTAAATATTTAAAATGGAAATAAATTGGTAACTGCAGTAACAAACAACACTGTACATGCTAATAGTACATCCATGTAAGCAGTACATACATGCTCAGGAGTTGTTTTTTTGGATCGGTATATACTTGTCATTATCCACTTCAACCATTTTAATTCCCCCCTTTTAAATTATTGTACTGGTTGATGTGTATGTATATATATATATATATATATATATATATATATATATATATATAGATATATATCTATATATATATATATATATATATTTCAACCATTATCACCTACAGTACAGTAGCATACAGTGCTCCCACTGCAGCAAGGGATTCTGGGAAATGACATGCAATGTTTACTCGCTCATCCCACAACGTGGCGGTATCAAATATAGCGTTTTCCCAGTTATTATATCCCTGCAGGATGTAGGATAATCCCAGCCAAACCCACATACTTACTACATTCCCGTTATGTCACATGTATTATTTCCTGTGAAGGAAGCGCTATGTATATTCCCATTATGGTCACAAATTGGACGATACTGTATTTCCATTATGTCTCCTATTATTTTCCCATGATATCTCATAGAATACTGTCATCCAAAACCACATCATTATTGAATGATTGAAAATGATGCTCCGTTTTATGTCAAGATTGTCTTGACACTTAGACCCCCAAGATTTCAATAGCGCCTCACTTAAAAGATGACATTATTTTTGATTCAAATGAACTTTTATGGTGCAGAAGCCGCATGGTGCCTGTGCCTACAGTGTATGTATTTGTCAGTGTGTCTCTATCTGCATTTCTGTCTCTTGCTGGCCGCCAGCCTGTGTGATGATGTCAGCCTGTCTGTGATGTAAGAGAGACATTGTGATATCATCACATACTGTAGGCAGGATGGCAGGTGTAAAGCTTCTAAAAGAGAGAGGGAGGGAGAGAGGTAGAGGAGAGAGAGGGAGAAAGAGGGAGAGAGAGGGAGAAAGAGGGAGAGAGAGAGCAAGCAGCTCCTCCCTCCCATGCAAATGACTGGAGGCAGAGGAGTAGAGGGACAGAAGCCTGTGCTGCTTGTAATGGGACAGGATTTGGGGTGCTGTTTCATGCTCTATCTCCCTCCCTCCCACTGTCTCAGGTGCAGAAAGTTTTCAAGGGAGAGAGGAAAGGAAGAGGAAAATGGAAGCTGAGGAGAGCTGGTCCTGTCCCTCTTGTTGGTAAAGAGGGGGCATCCAGAAAGAGGTAAGGAGATAGTTTTATTTTAATTCAAGAAGGAGTGCCTGGTGGCGTAGCTGGTGTGCTCTGTCACACTACAGACCCCTCCCTGTGTGTGTGTGTGCGTGCGTGCGTGCGTGCGTGCGTGCGTGCGTGCGTGCGTGCGTGCGTCTGCAGGGGGTATCTGTCCCATCCATAGATATCAGGGGTACTGCAGCTGCTGCTGCTGTTCAAACTTTTGCTTTAGGCCCATTCCTTTGATGTTAATAAGCGTTTCTAGTACAATCTTTTTCGCTCTGTTCACCCACATCTTTACATTACCTCGTGTGTGTGTGTGTGTGTGTGTGTGTATGTGTATGTGTGTGTACGTGTGTATAGCATGTGTTTGAAACACTATACTGTATCTGCATAGAAAAAAAGCCTTCTTTTAGTAATGTACAGTTCAAATACTGTATGAACATGACCCCATCTCATCTCATCCCCCTGACTCTGGATACAAAACATTCATGTATTCGTTTGCAACTTTTCATACAATTTGCTTGCACCATTTCAGAGAAATTAAATATTTAAAATGGAAATAAATTGGTAACTGCAGTAACAAACAACACTGTACATGCTAATAGTACATCCATGTAAGCAGTACATACATGCTCAGGAGTTGTTTTTTTGGATCGGTATATACTTGTCATTATCCACTTCAACCATTTTAATTCCCCCCTTTTAAATTATTGTACTGGTTGATGTGTATGTATATATATATATATATATATATATATATATATATATACAGCTAAACCCCGTTATAACGCGGGTCTCGGGGTCCACCCCGAGACCACCGCGTTACTAACGGGGTCGCGAGAAAAAAAAATAGCCGCCGCGCTTTAGCGCATATTCATCCCGCGGGACAGGAGATGGGAGCGGGCATGTCCCTCCGCTCCCCGCTTCCCCCTGTCACCGCGGGACAGGCCGCGGGGCAGGAGATGGGAGCGGGGATGTCTCTCCTGTCCCCGCTTCCCCCTGTCACCTCGGGACAGGCCGCGGGGCAGGAGATGGGAGCGGGGATGTCTCTCCTGTCCCCGCTTCCCCCTGTCACCTCGGGACAGGCCGCGGGGCAGGAGATGGGAGCGGGGATGTCCCTCCTGTCCCCGCTTCCCCCTGTCACCTCGGGACAGGCCGCGGGGCAGGAGATGGGAGCGGGGATGTCTCTCCTGTCCCCGCTTCCCCCTGTCACCTCGGGACAGGCCGCGGGGCAGGAGATGGGAGCGGGGATGTCTCTCCTGTCCCCGCTTCCCCCTGTCACCTCGGGACAGGCCGCGGGGCAGGAGATGGGAGCGGGGATGTCCCTCCTGTCCCCGCTTCCCCCTGTCACCTCGGGACAGGCCGCGGGGCAGGAGATGGGAGCGGGGATGTCTCTCCTGTCCCCGCTTCCCCCTGTCACCTCGGGACAGGCCGCGGGGCAGGAGATGGGAGTGGGGATGTCCCCTCAGGTCGCCGCTTACCTCAGAACCATGCTGCCTGCATGGAGGTTGTAGCGGGGGGTTTCTTCTCCCCACCGCTGTCCCCGGTGCTCCCGCTGCCTGCGCGGGAGGAGGGGGGGGAGCGGGTGGTGGTGCTGGTCGCGGCCCGTCTGTGTAGAGTGAGAGAGTGTGTGTGTATGTATATATGGGAGAGAAAGTGTGTGTGTGTATATGGGTGTGTGAGTGTGGGTAAGTGTCTGAGTGTGTGTGTAAGTGTGTGTAAGTGTGTGTGAGTGTGTGTGAGTGTCTGTGAGTGTGTAAGTGTGTGTGAGTGTGTGTGAGTGTGTGTGAGTGTGTGTGAGTGTCTGTGAGTGTCTGTGAGTGTCTGTGAGTGTCTGTGAGTGTCTAAGTGTGTGTGAGTGTGTGTGAGTGTCTGTGAGTGTGTAAGTGTGTGTGAGTGTGTGTGAGTGTGTGTCTGTGAGTGTCTAAGTGTGTGTAAGTGTGTGTAAGTGTGTGTGAGTGTGTGTGAGTGTCTAAGTGTGTGTAAGTGTGTGTGTGTGTGTGTGAGTGTGTGTGAGTGTCTGTAAGTGTGCGTAAGTGTGCGTGAGTGTGCGTAAGTGTGTGTGAGTGTGCGTGAGTGTGGTCAGTGTGTGTGCAGTGTGTCAGTGTGAGCAATGAGCAGTGTGTGTGCAGTGTGCAGTGTGTGTGCAGTGTGGCAGTGAGCAATGAGCAGTGTGTGTGCAGTGAGTGTGTGCAGTGTGTCAGTGTGAGCAATGAGCAGTGTGTGTGCAGTGTGCAGTGTGTGTGCAGTGTGGCAGTGTGAGCAATGAGCAGTGTGTGTGCAGTGAGTGTGTGCAGTGTGCAAAAAAAAAAATGTTAAAAAATTTTTTTTAAAAAAATTTTTTTTTTTTTTTTTTTTTTTTTTAAAAAAAAACGGGAGCCACGGGAAAACCGCGTTATAACCGAATCGCGGTATAACGAGGCGCGTTATAACGGGGTTTAGCTGTATATATAGATATATATCTATATATATATACACTGGCGACACACTTTATTCGAGCTTGGCTAGTCCCACGAATTCGGGTATACCCGGGTGTATTGAGGTTTGTGACTGTTTTCTGCCCGAGTACATTGAGTTATTTTCCAAGCAGGGATTGAAGCATTTTATTCCCGCTGGCTGCAATACTGCACAGTATATATATATAAACTGCATTACAATTCATGAATTTATGCCATCTGGTAGACACGCGAAGCATTGCAGCCTATTAAACCCTAATCATTATCATTTAACAGATCAGCCGCCCATCAGCCAGGCATGAACCCAGGCTGGGAAGGCAAATGCAACGGGGCTTGTCAGAGGTTAGGAGTGGCGCATTCCAGGTATCTGCCAGGTACATACCGGGTATTTGCTCGAATAAAGTGTGTCGGTGCAGTATATATATATATATTTCAACCATTATCACCTACAGTACAGTAGCATACAGTGCTCCCACTGCAGCAAGGGATTCTGGGAAATGACATGCAATGTTTACTCGTTCATCCCACAACGTGGCGGTATCAAATATAGCGTTTTCCCAGTTATTATATCCCTGCAGGATGTAGGATAATAACAGCCAAACCCACATACTTACTACATTCCCGTTATGTCACATGTATTATTTCCTGTGAAGGAAGCGCTATGTATATTCCCATTATGGTCACAAATTGGACGATACTGTATTTCCATTATGTCTCCTATTATTTTCCCATGATATCTCATAGAATACTGTCATCCAAAACCACATCATTATTGAATGATTGAAAATGATGCTCCGTTTTATGTCAAGATTGTCTTGACACTTAGACCCCCAAGATTTCAATAGCGCCTCACTTAAAAGATGACATTATTTTTGATTCAAATGAACTTTTATGGTGCAGAAGCCGCATGGTGCCTGTGCCTACAGTGTATGTATTTGTCAGTGTGTCTCTATCTGCATTTCTGTCTCTTGCTGGCCGCCAGCCTGTGTGATGATGTCAGCCTGTCTGTGATGTAAGAGAGACATTGTGATATCATCACATACTGTAGGCAGGATGGCAGGTGTAAAGCTTCTAAAAGAGAGAGGGAGGGAGAGAGGTAGAGGAGAGAGAGGGAGAAAGAGGGAGAGAGAGAGCAAGCAGCTCCTCCCTCCCATGCAAATGACTGGAGGCAGAGGAGTAGAGGGACAGAAGCCTGTGCTGCTTGTAATGGGACAGGATTTGGGGTGCTGTTTCATGCTCTATCTCCCTCCCTCCCACTGTCTCAGGTGCAGAAAGTTTTCAAGGGAGAGAGGAAAGGAAGAGGAAAATGGAAGCTGAGGAGAGCTGGTCCTGTCCCTCTTGTTGGTAAAGAGGGGGCATCCAGAAAGAGGTAAGGAGATAGTTTTATTTTAATTCAAGAAGGAGTGCCTGGTGGCGTAGCTGGTGTGCTCTGTCACACTACAGACCCCTCCCTGTGTGTGTGTGTGCGTGCGTGCGTGCGTGCGTGCGTGCGTGCGTGCGTGCGTCTGCAGGGGGTATCTGTCCCATCCATAGATATCAGGGGTACTGCAGCTGCTGCTGCTGTTCAAACTTTTGCTTTAGGCCCATTCCTTTGATGTTAATAAGCGTTTCTAGTACAATCTTTTTCGCTCTGTTCACCCACATCTTTACATTACCTCGTGTGTGTGTGTGTGTGTGTGTGTGTGTGTGTGTATGTGTATGTGTATGTGTGTGTACGTGTGTATAGCATGTGTTTGAAACACTATACTGTATCTGCATAGAAAAAAAGCCTTCTTTTAGTAATGTACAGTTCAAATACTGTATGAACATGACCCCATCTCATCTCATCCCCCTGACTCTGGATACAAAACATTCATGTATTCGTTTGCAACTTTTCATACAATTTGCTTGCACCATTTCAGAGAAATTAAATATTTAAAATGGAAATAAATTGGTAACTGCAGTAACAAACAACACTGTACATGCTAATAGTACATCCATGTAAGCAGTACATACATGCTCAGGAGTTGTTTTTTTGGATCGGTATATACTTGTCATTATCCACTTCAACCATTTTAATTCCCCCCTTTTAAATTATTGTACTGGTTGATGTGTATGTATATATATATATATATATATATATATATAGATATATATCTATATATATATATATATATATATATTTCAACCATTATCACCTACAGTACAGTAGCATACAGTGCTCCCACTGCAGCAAGGGATTCTGGGAAATGACATGCAATGTTTACTCGCTCATCCCACAACGTGGCGGTATCAAATATAGCGTTTTCCCAGTTATTATATCCCTGCAGGATGTAGGATAATCCCAGCCAAACCCACATACTTACTACATTCCCGTTATGTCACATGTATTATTTCCTGTGAAGGAAGCGCTATGTATATTCCCATTATGGTCACAAATTGGACGATACTGTATTTCCATTATGTCTCCTATTATTTTCCCATGATATCTCATAGAATACTGTCATCCAAAACCACATCATTATTGAATGATTGAAAATGATGCTCCGTTTTATGTCAAGATTGTCTTGACACTTAGACCCCCAAGATTTCAATAGCGCCTCACTTAAAAGATGACATTATTTTTGATTCAAATGAACTTTTATGGTGCAGAAGCCGCATGGTGCCTGTGCCTACAGTGTATGTATTTGTCAGTGTGTCTCTATCTGCATTTCTGTCTCTTGCTGGCCGCCAGCCTGTGTGATGATGTCAGCCTGTCTGTGATGTAAGAGAGACATTGTGATATCATCACATACTGTAGGCAGGATGGCAGGTGTAAAGCTTCTAAAAGAGAGAGGGAGGGAGAGAGGTAGAGGAGAGAGAGGGAGAAAGAGGGAGAGAGAGAGCAAGCAGCTCCTCCCTCCCATGCAAATGACTGGAGGCAGAGGAGTAGAGGGACAGAAGCCTGTGCTGCTTGTAATGGGACAGGATTTGGGGTGCTGTTTCATGCTCTATCTCCCTCCCTCCCACTGTCTCAGGTGCAGAAAGTTTTCAAGGGAGAGAGGAAAGGAAGAGGAAAATGGAAGCTGAGGAGAGCTGGTCCTGTCCCTCTTGTTGGTAAAGAGGGGGCATCCAGAAAGAGGTAAGGAGATAGTTTTATTTTAATTCAAGAAGGAGTGCCTGGTGGCGTAGCTGGTGTGCTCTGTCACACTACAGACCCCTCCCTGTGTGCGTGCGTGCGTGCGTGCGTGCGTGCGTGCGTGCGTGCGTGCGTGCGTGCGTGCGTCTGCAGGGGGTATCTGTCCCATCCATAGATATCAGGGGTACTGCAGCTGCTGCTGCTGTTCAAACTTTTGCTTTAGGCCCATTCCTTTGATGTTAATAAGCGTTTCTAGTACAATCTTTTTCGCTCTGTTCACCCACATCTTTACATTACCTCGTGTGTGTGTGTGTGTGTGTGTGTGTATGTGTATGTGTGTGTACGTGTGTATAGCATGTGTTTGAAACACTATACTGTATCTGCATAGAAAAAAAGCCTTCTTTTAGTAATGTACAGTTCAAATACTGTATGAACATGACCCCATCTCATCTCATCCCCCTGACTCTGGATACAAAACATTCATGTATTCGTTTGCAACTTTTCATACAATTTGCTTGCACCATTTCAGAGAAATTAAATATTTAAAATGGAAATAAATTGGTAACTGCAGTAACAAACAACACTGTACATGCTAATAGTACATCCATGTAAGCAGTACATACATGCTCAGGAGTTGTTTTTTTGGATCGGTATATACTTGTCATTATCCACTTCAACCATTTTAATTCCCCCCTTTTAAATTATTGTACTGGTTGATGTGTATGTATATATATATATATATATATATATATATACAGCTAAACCCCGTTATAACGCGGGTCTCGGGGTCCACCCCGAGACCACCGCGTTACTAACGGGGTCGCGAGAAAAAAAAATAGCCGCCGCGCTTTAGCGCATATTCATCCCGCGGGACAGGAGATGGGAGCGGGCATGTCCCTCCGCTCCCCGCTTCCCCCTGTCACCGCGGGACAGGCCGCGGGGCAGGAGATGGGAGCGGGGATGTCTCTCCTGTCCCCGCTTCCCCCTGTCACCTCGGGACAGGCCGCGGGGCAGGAGATGGGAGCGGGGATGTCTCTCCTGTCCCCGCTTCCCCCTGTCACCTCGGGACAGGCCGCGGGGCAGGAGATGGGAGCGGGGATGTCCCTCCTGTCCCCGCTTCCCCCTGTCACCTCGGGACAGGCCGCGGGGCAGGAGATGGGAGCGGGGATGTCTCTCCTGTCCCCGCTTCCCCCTGTCACCTCGGGACAGGCCGCGGGGCAGGAGATGGGAGCGGGGATGTCTCTCCTGTCCCCGCTTCCCCCTGTCACCTCGGGACAGGCCGCGGGGCAGGAGATGGGAGCGGGGATGTCCCTCCTGTCCCCGCTTCCCCCTGTCACCTCGGGACAGGCCGCGGGGCAGGAGATGGGAGCGGGGATGTCTCTCCTGTCCCCGCTTCCCCCTGTCACCTCGGGACAGGCCGCGGGGCAGGAGATGGGAGTGGGGATGTCCCCTCAGGTCGCCGCTTACCTCAGAACCATGCTGCCTGCATGGAGGTTGTAGCGGGGGGTTTCTTCTCCCCACCGCTGTCCCCGGTGCTCCCGCTGCCTGCGCGGGAGGAGGGGGGGGAGCGGGTGGTGGTGCTGGTCGCGGCCCGTCTGTGTAGAGTGAGAGAGTGTGTGTGTATGTATATATGGGAGAGAAAGTGTGTGTGTGTATATGGGTGTGTGAGTGTGGGTAAGTGTCTGAGTGTGTGTGTAAGTGTGTGTAAGTGTGTGTGAGTGTGTGTGAGTGTCTGTGAGTGTGTAAGTGTGTGTGAGTGTGTGTGAGTGTGTGTGAGTGTGTGTGAGTGTCTGTGAGTGTCTGTGAGTGTCTGTGAGTGTCTGTGAGTGTCTAAGTGTGTGTGAGTGTGTGTGAGTGTCTGTGAGTGTGTAAGTGTGTGTGAGTGTGTGTGAGTGTGTGTCTGTGAGTGTCTAAGTGTGTGTAAGTGTGTGTAAGTGTGTGTGAGTGTGTGTGAGTGTCTAAGTGTGTGTAAGTGTGTGTGTGTGTGTGTGAGTGTGTGTGAGTGTCTGTAAGTGTGCGTAAGTGTGCGTGAGTGTGCGTAAGTGTGTGTGAGTGTGCGTGAGTGTGGTCAGTGTGTGTGCAGTGTGTCAGTGTGAGCAATGAGCAGTGTGTGTGCAGTGTGCAGTGTGTGTGCAGTGTGGCAGTGAGCAATGAGCAGTGTGTGTGCAGTGAGTGTGTGCAGTGTGTCAGTGTGAGCAATGAGCAGTGTGTGTGCAGTGTGCAGTGTGTGTGCAGTGTGGCAGTGTGAGCAATGAGCAGTGTGTGTGCAGTGAGTGTGTGCAGTGTGCAAAAAAAAAAATGTTAAAAAATTTTTTTAAAAAAAAATTTTTTTTTTTTTTTTTTAAAAAAAAAACGGGAGCCACGGGAAAACCGCGTTATAACCGAATCGCGGTATAACGAGGCGCGTTATAACGGGGTTTAGCTGTATATATAGATATATATCTATATATATATACACTGGCGACACACTTTATTCGAGCTTGGCTAGTCCCACGAATTCGGGTATACCCGGGTGTATTGAGGTTTGTGACTGTTTTCTGCCCGAGTACATTGAGTTATTTTCCAAGCAGGGATTGAAGCATTTTATTCCCGCTGGCTGCAATACTGCACAGTATATATATATAAACTGCATTACAATTCATGAATTTATGCCATCTGGTAGACACGCGAAGCATTGCAGCCTATTAAACCCTAATCATTATCATTTAACAGATCAGCCGCCCATCAGCCAGGCATGAACCCAGGCTGGGAAGGCAAATGCAACGGGGCTTGTCAGAGGTTAGGAGTGGCGCATTCCAGGTATCTGCCAGGTACATACCGGGTATTTGCTCGAATAAAGTGTGTCGGTGCAGTATATATATATATATTTCAACCATTATCACCTACAGTACAGTAGCATACAGTGCTCCCACTGCAGCAAGGGATTCTGGGAAATGACATGCAATGTTTACTCGTTCATCCCACAACGTGGCGGTATCAAATATAGCGTTTTCCCAGTTATTATATCCCTGCAGGATGTAGGATAATAACAGCCAAACCCACATACTTACTACATTCCCGTTATGTCACATGTATTATTTCCTGTGAAGGAAGCGCTATGTATATTCCCATTATGGTCACAAATTGGACGATACTGTATTTCCATTATGTCTCCTATTATTTTCCCATGATATCTCATAGAATACTGTCATCCAAAACCACATCATTATTGAATGATTGAAAATGATGCTCCGTTTTATGTCAAGATTGTCTTGACACTTAGACCCCCAAGATTTCAATAGCGCCTCACTTAAAAGATGACATTATTTTTGATTCAAATGAACTTTTATGGTGCAGAAGCCGCATGGTGCCTGTGCCTACAGTGTATGTATTTGTCAGTGTGTCTCTATCTGCATTTCTGTCTCTTGCTGGCCGCCAGCCTGTGTGATGATGTCAGCCTGTCTGTGATGTAAGAGAGACATTGTGATATCATCACATACTGTAGGCAGGATGGCAGGTGTAAAGCTTCTAAAAGAGAGAGGGAGGGAGAGAGGTAGAGGAGAGAGAGGGAGAAAGAGGGAGAGAGAGAGCAAGCAGCTCCTCCCTCCCATGCAAATGACTGGAGGCAGAGGAGTAGAGGGACAGAAGCCTGTGCTGCTTGTAATGGGACAGGATTTGGGGTGCTGTTTCATGCTCTATCTCCCTCCCTCCCACTGTCTCAGGTGCAGAAAGTTTTCAAGGGAGAGAGGAAAGGAAGAGGAAAATGGAAGCTGAGGAGAGCTGGTCCTGTCCCTCTTGTTGGTAAAGAGGGGGCATCCAGAAAGAGGTAAGGAGATAGTTTTATTTTAATTCAAGAAGGAGTGCCTGGTGGCGTAGCTGGTGTGCTCTGTCACACTACAGACCCCTCCCTGTGTGTGTGCGTGCGTGCGTGCGTGCGTGCGTGCGTGCGTCTGCAGGGGGTATCTGTCCCATCCATAGATATCAGGGGTACTGCAGCTGCTGCTGCTGTTCAAACTTTTGCTTTAGGCCCATTCCTTTGATGTTAATAAGCGTTTCTAGTACAATCTTTTTCGCTCTGTTCACCCACATCTTTACATTACCTCGTGTGTGTGTGTGTGTGTGTGTGTGTGTGTATGTGTATGTGTGTGTACGTGTGTATAGCATGTGTTTGAAACACTATACTGTATCTGCATAGAAAAAAAGCCTTCTTTTAGTAATGTACAGTTCAAATACTGTATGAACATGACCCCATCTCATCTCATCCCCCTGACTCTGGATACAAAACATTCATGTATTCGTTTGCAACTTTTCATACAATTTGCTTGCACCATTTCAGAGAAATTAAATATTTAAAATGGAAATAAATTGGTAACTGCAGTAACAAACAACACTGTACATGCTAATAGTACATCCATGTAAGCAGTACATACATGCTCAGGAGTTGTTTTTTTGGATCGGTATATACTTGTCATTATCCACTTCAACCATTTTAATTCCCCCCTTTTAAATTATTGTACTGGTTGATGTGTATGTATATATATATATATATATATATATATATATATATAGATATATATCTATATATATATATATATATATATATTTCAACCATTATCACCTACAGTACAGTAGCATACAGTGCTCCCACTGCAGCAAGGGATTCTGGGAAATGACATGCAATGTTTACTCGCTCATCCCACAACGTGGCGGTATCAAATATAGCGTTTTCCCAGTTATTATATCCCTGCAGGATGTAGGATAATCCCAGCCAAACCCACATACTTACTACATTCCCGTTATGTCACATGTATTATTTCCTGTGAAGGAAGCGCTATGTATATTCCCATTATGGTCACAAATTGGACGATACTGTATTTCCATTATGTCTCCTATTATTTTCCCATGATATCTCATAGAATACTGTCATCCAAAACCACATCATTATTGAATGATTGAAAATGATGCTCCGTTTTATGTCAAGATTGTCTTGACACTTAGACCCCCAAGATTTCAATAGTGCCTCACTTAAAAGATGACATTATTTTTGATTCAAATGAACTTTTATGGTGCAGAAGCCGCATGGTGCCTGTGCCTACAGTGTATGTATTTGTCAGTGTGTCTCTATCTGCATTTCTGTCTCTTGCTGGCCGCCAGCCTGTGTGATGATGTCAGCCTGTCTGTGATGTAAGAGAGACATTGTGATATCATCACATACTGTAGGCAGGATGGCAGGTGTAAAGCTTCTAAAAGAGAGAGGGAGGGAGAGAGGTAGAGGAGAGAGAGGGAGAAAGAGGGAGAGAGAGAGCAAGCAGCTCCTCCCTCCCATGCAAATGACTGGAGGCAGAGGAGTAGAGGGACAGAAGCCTGTGCTGCTTGTAATGGGACAGGATTTGGGGTGCTGTTTCATGCTCTATCTCCCTCCCTCCCACTGTCTCAGGTGCAGAAAGTTTTCAAGGGAGAGAGGAAAGGAAGAGGAAAATGGAAGCTGAGGAGAGCTGGTCCTGTCCCTCTTGTTGGTAAAGAGGGGGCATCCAGAAAGAGGTAAGGAGATAGTTTTATTTTAATTCAAGAAGGAGTGCCTGGTGGCGTAGCTGGTGTGCTCTGTCACACTACAGACCCCTCCCTGTGTGTGTGTGCGTGCGTGCGTGCGTGCGTGCGTGCGTGCGTGCGTGCGTGCGTCTGCAGGGGGTATCTGTCCCATCCATAGATATCAGGGGTACTGCAGCTGCTGCTGCTGTTCAAACTTTTGCTTTAGGCCCATTCCTTTGATGTTAATAAGCGTTTCTAGTACAATCTTTTTCGCTCTGTTCACCCACATCTTTACATTACCTCGTGTGTGTGTGTGTGTGTGTGTGTGTGTGTATGTGTATGTGTGTGTACGTGTGTATAGCATGTGTTTGACACTATACTGTATCTGCATAGAAAAAAAGCCTTCTTTTAGTAATGTACAGTTCAAATACTGTATGAACATGACCCCATCTCATCTCATCCCCCTGACTCTGGATACAAAACATTCATGTATTCGTTTGCAACTTTTCATACAATTTGCTTGCACCATTTCAGAGAAATTAAATATTTAAAATGGAAATAAATTGGTAACTGCAGTAACAAACAACACTGTACATGCTAATAGTACATCCATGTAAGCAGTACATACATGCTCAGGAGTTGTTTTTTTGGATCGGTATATACTTGTCATTATCCACTTCAACCATTTTAATTCCCCCCTTTTAAATTATTGTACTGGTTGATGTGTATGTATATATATATATATATATATATATATATATATATATATATAGATATATATCTATATATATATATATATATATATATTTCAACCATTATCACCTACAGTACAGTAGCATACAGTGCTCCCACTGCAGCAAGGGATTCTGGGAAATGACATGCAATGTTTACTCGCTCATCCCACAACGTGGCGGTATCAAATATAGCGTTTTCCCAGTTATTATATCCCTGCAGGATGTAGGATAATCCCAGCCAAACCCACATACTTACTACATTCCCGTTATGTCACATGTATTATTTCCTGTGAAGGAAGCGCTATGTATATTCCCATTATGGTCACAAATTGGACGATACTGTATTTCCATTATGTCTCCTATTATTTTCCCATGATATCTCATAGAATACTGTCATCCAAAAGCACATCATTATTGAATGATTGAAAATGATGCCTCCGTTTTATGTCAAGATTGTCTTGACACTTAGACCCCCAAGATTTCAATAGCGCCTCACTTAAAAGATGACATTATTTTTGATTCAAATGAACTTTTATGGTGCAGAAGCCGCATGGTGCCTGTGCCTACAGTGTATGTATTTGTCAGTGTGTCTCTATCTGCATTTCTGTCTCTTGCTGGCCGCCAGCCTGTGTGATGATGTCAGCCTGTCTGTGATGTAAGAGAGACATTGTGATATCATCACATACTGTAGGCAGGATGGCAGGTGTAAAGCTTCTAAAAGAGAGAGGGAGGGAGAGAGGTAGAGGAGAGAGAGGGAGAAAGAGGGAGAGAGAGAGCAAGCAGCTCCTCCCTCCCATGCAAATGACTGGAGGCAGAGGAGTAGAGGGACAGAAGCCTGTGCTGCTTGTAATGGGACAGGATTTGGGGTGCTGTTTCATGCTCTATCTCCCTCCCTCCCACTGTCTCAGGTGCAGAAAGTTTTCAAGGGAGAGAGGAAAGGAAGAGGAAAATGGAAGCTGAGGAGAGCTGGTCCTGTCCCTCTTGTTGGTAAAGAGGGGGCATCCAGAAAGAGGTAAGGAGATAGTTTTATTTTAATTCAAGAAGGAGTGCCTGGTGGCGTAGCTGGTGTGCTCTGTCACACTACAGACCCCTCCCTGTGTGTGTGTGTGTGTGTGTGTGCGTGCGTGCGTGCGTGCGTGCGTGCGTGCGTGCGTGCGTGCGTCTGCAGGGGGTATCTGTCCCATCCATAGATATCAGGGGTACTGCAGCTGCTGCTGCTGTTCAAACTTTTGCTTTAGGCCCATTCCTTTGATGTTAATAAGCGTTTCTAGTACAATCTTTTTCGCTCTGTTCACCCACATCTTTACATTACCTCGTGTGTGTGTGTGTGTGTGTGTGTGTGTGTGTGTGTGTGTGTGTATGTGTATGTGTGTGTACGTGTGTATAGCATGTGTTTGAAACACTATACTGTATCTGCATAGAAAAAAAGCCTTCTTTTAGTAATGTACAGTTCAAATACTGTATGAACATGACCCCATCTCATCTCATCCCCCTGACTCTGGATACAAAACATTCATGTATTCGTTTGCAACTTTTCATACAATTTGCTTGCACCATTTCAGAGAAATTAAATATTTAAAATGGAAATAAATTGGTAACTGCAGTAACAAACAACACTGTACATGCTAATAGTACATCCATGTAAGCAGTACATACATGCTCAGGAGTTGTTTTTTTGGATCGGTATATACTTGTCATTATCCACTTCAACCATTTTAATTCCCCCCTTTTAAATTATTGTACTGGTTGATGTGTATGTATATATATATATATATATATATATATATATATATATAGATATATATCTATATATATATATATATATATATATTTCAACCATTATCACCTACAGTACAGTAGCATACAGTGCTCCCACTGCAGCAAGGGATTCTGGGAAATGACATGCAATGTTTACTCGCTCATCCCACAACGTGGCGGTATCAAATATAGCGTTTTCCCAGTTATTATATCCCTGCAGGATGTAGGATAATCCCAGCCAAACCCACATACTTACTACATTCCCGTTATGTCACATGTATTATTTCCTGTGAAGGAAGCGCTATGTATATTCCCATTATGGTCACAAATTGGACGATACTGTATTTCCATTATGTCTCCTATTATTTTCCCATGATATCTCATAGAATACTGTCATCCAAAAGCACATCATTATTGAATGATTGAAAATGATGCCTCCGTTTTATGTCAAGATTGTCTTGACACTTAGACCCCCAAGATTTCAATAGCGCCTCACTTAAAAGATGACATTATTTTTGATTCAAATGAACTTTTATGGTGCAGAAGCCGCATGGTGCCTGTGCCTACAGTGTATGTATTTGTCAGTGTGTCTCTATCTGCATTTCTGTCTCTTGCTGGCCGCCAGCCTGTGTGATGATGTCAGCCTGTCTGTGATGTAAGAGAGACATTGTGATATCATCACATACTGTAGGCAGGATGGCAGGTGTAAAGCTTCTAAAAGAGAGAGGGAGGGAGAGAGGTAGAGGAGAGAGAGGGAGAAAGAGGGAGAGAGAGAGCAAGCAGCTCCTCCCTCCCATGCAAATGACTGGAGGCAGAGGAGTAGAGGGACAGAAGCCTGTGCTGCTTGTAATGGGACAGGATTTGGGGTGCTGTTTCATGCTCTATCTCCCTCCCTCCCACTGTCTCAGGTGCAGAAAGTTTTCAAGGGAGAGAGGAAAGGAAGAGGAAAATGGAAGCTGAGGAGAGCTGGTCCTGTCCCTCTTGTTGGTAAAGAGGGGGCATCCAGAAAGAGGTAAGGAGATAGTTTTATTTTAATTCAAGAAGGAGTGCCTGGTGGCGTAGCTGGTGTGCTCTGTCACACTACAGACCCCTCCCTGTGTGTGTGTGTGTGTGCGTGCGTGCGTGCGTGCGTGCGTGCGTGCGTGCGTGCGTGCGTCTGCAGGGGGTATCTGTCCCATCCATAGATATCAGGGGTACTGCAGCTGCTGCTGCTGTTCAAACTTTTGCTTTAGGCCCATTCCTTTGATGTTAATAAGCGTTTCTAGTACAATCTTTTTCGCTCTGTTCACCCACATCTTTACATTACCTCGTGTGTGTGTGTGTGTGTGTGTGTGTGTGTGTGTGTATGTGTATGTGTGTGTACGTGTGTATAGCATGTGTTTGAAACACTATACTGTATCTGCATAGAAAAAAAGCCTTCTTTTAGTAATGTACAGTTCAAATACTGTATGAACATGACCCCATCTCATCTCATCCCCCTGACTCTGGATACAAAACATTCATGTATTCGTTTGCAACTTTTCATACAATTTGCTTGCACCATTTCAGAGAAATTAAATATTTAAAATGGAAATAAATTGGTAACTGCAGTAACAAACAACACTGTACATGCTAATAGTACATCCATGTAAGCAGTACATACATGCTCAGGAGTTGTTTTTTTGGATCGGTATATACTTGTCATTATCCACTTCAACCATTTTAATTCCCCCCTTTTAAATTATTGTACTGGTTGATGTGTATGTATATATATATATATATATATATATATATATATATATATATAGATATATATCTATATATATATATATATATATATATATTTCAACCATTATCACCTACAGTACAGTAGCATACAGTGCTCCCACTGCAGCAAGGGATTCTGGGAAATGACATGCAATGTTTACTCGCTCATCCCACAACGTGGCGGTATCAAATATAGCGTTTTCCCAGTTATTATATCCCTGCAGGATGTAGGATAATCCCAGCCAAACCCACATACTTACTACATTCCCGTTATGTCACATGTATTATTTCCTGTGAAGGAAGCGCTATGTATATTCCCATTATGGTCACAAATTGGACGATACTGTATTTCCATTATGTCTCCTATTATTTTCCCATGATATCTCATAGAATACTGTCATCCAAAAGCACATCATTATTGAATGATTGAAAATGATGCCTCCGTTTTATGTCAAGATTGTCTTGACACTTAGACCCCCAAGATTTCAATAGCGCCTCACTTAAAAGATGACATTATTTTTGATTCAAATGAACTTTTATGGTGCAGAAGCCGCATGGTGCCTGTGCCTACAGTGTATGTATTTGTCAGTGTGTCTCTATCTGCATTTCTGTCTCTTGCTGGCCGCCAGCCTGTGTGATGATGTCAGCCTGTCTGTGATGTAAGAGAGACATTGTGATATCATCACATACTGTAGGCAGGATGGCAGGTGTAAAGCTTCTAAAAGAGAGAGGGAGGGAGAGAGGTAGAGGAGAGAGAGGGAGAAAGAGGGAGAGAGAGAGCAAGCAGCTCCTCCCTCCCATGCAAATGACTGGAGGCAGAGGAGTAGAGGGACAGAAGCCTGTGCTGCTTGTAATGGGACAGGATTTGGGGTGCTGTTTCATGCTCTATCTCCCTCCCTCCCACTGTCTCAGGTGCAGAAAGTTTTCAAGGGAGAGAGGAAAGGAAGAGGAAAATGGAAGCTGAGGAGAGCTGGTCCTGTCCCTCTTGTTGGTAAAGAGGGGGCATCCAGAAAGAGGTAAGGAGATAGTTTTATTTTAATTCAAGAAGGAGTGCCTGGTGGCGTAGCTGGTGTGCTCTGTCACACTACAGACCCCTCCCTGTGTGTGTGTGTGTGTGTGTGCGTGCGTGCGTGCGTGCGTGCGTGCGTGCGTCTGCAGGGGGTATCTGTCCCATCCATAGATATCAGGGGTACTGCAGCTGCTGCTGCTGTTCAAACTTTTGCTTTAGGCCCATTCCTTTGATGTTAATAAGCGTTTCTAGTACAATCTTTTTCGCTCTGTTCACCCACATCTTTACATTACCTCGTGTGTGTGTGTGTGTGTGTGTGTGTGTGTGTGTGTGTGTATGTGTATGTGTGTGTACGTGTGTATAGCATGTGTTTGAAACACTATACTGTATCTGCATAGAAAAAAAGCCTTCTTTTAGTAATGTACAGTTCAAATACTGTATGAACATGACCCCATCTCATCTCATCCCCCTGACTCTGGATACAAAACATTCATGTATTCGTTTGCAACTTTTCATACAATTTGCTTGCACCATTTCAGAGAAATTAAATATTTAAAATGGAAATAAATTGGTAACTGCAGTAACAAACAACACTGTACATGCTAATAGTACATCCATGTAAGCAGTACATACATGCTCAGGAGTTGTTTTTTTGGATCGGTATATACTTGTCATTATCCACTTCAACCATTTTAATTCCCCCCTTTTAAATTATTGTACTGGTTGATGTGTATGTATATATATATATATATATATATATATATATATATATATATATAGATATATATCTATATATATATATATATATATATATATTTCAACCATTATCACCTACAGTACAGTAGCATACAGTGCTCCCACTGCAGCAAGGGATTCTGGGAAATGACATGCAATGTTTACTCGCTCATCCCACAACGTGGCGGTATCAAATATAGCGTTTTCCCAGTTATTATATCCCTGCAGGATGTAGGATAATCCCAGCCAAACCCACATACTTACTACATTCCCGTTATGTCACATGTATTATTTCCTGTGAAGGAAGCGCTATGTATATTCCCATTATGGTCACAAATTGGACGATACTGTATTTCCATTATGTCTCCTATTATTTTCCCATGATATCTCATAGAATACTGTCATCCAAAACCACATCATTATTGAATGATTGAAAATGATGCCTCCGTTTTATGTCAAGATTGTCTTGACACTTAGACCCCCAAGATTTCAATAGCGCCTCACTTAAAAGATGACATTATTTTTGATTCAAATGAACTTTTATGGTGCAGAAGCCGCATGGTGCCTGTGCCTACAGTGTATGTATTTGTCAGTGTGTCTCTATCTGCATTTCTGTCTCTTGCTGGCCGCCAGCCTGTGTGATGATGTCAGCCTGTCTGTGATGTAAGAGAGACATTGTGATATCATCACATACTGTAGGCAGGATGGCAGGTGTAAAGCTTCTAAAAGAGAGAGGGAGGGAGAGAGGTAGAGGAGAGAGAGGGAGAAAGAGGGAGAGAGAGAGCAAGCAGCTCCTCCCTCCCATGCAAATGACTGGAGGCAGAGGAGTAGAGGGACAGAAGCCTGTGCTGCTTGTAATGGGACAGGATTTGGGGTGCTGTTTCATGCTCTATCTCCCTCCCTCCCACTGTCTCAGGTGCAGAAAGTTTTCAAGGGAGAGAGGAAAGGAAGAGGAAAATGGAAGCTGAGGAGAGCTGGTCCTGTCCCTCTTGTTGGTAAAGAGGGGGCATCCAGAAAGAGGTAAGGAGATAGTTTTATTTTAATTCAAGAAGGAGTGCCTGGTGGCGTAGCTGGTGTGCTCTGTCACACTACAGACCCCTCCCTGTGTGTGTGTGTGCGTGCGTGCGTGCGTGCGTGCGTGCGTGCGTGCGTGCGTGCGTGCGTGCGTGCGTGCGTCTGCAGGGGGTATCTGTCCCATCCATAGATATCAGGGGTACTGCAGCTGCTGCTGCTGTTCAAACTTTTGCTTTAGGCCCATTCCTTTGATGTTAATAAGCGTTTCTAGTACAATCTTTTTCGCTCTGTTCACCCACATCTTTACATTACCTCGTGTGTGTGTGTGTGTGTGTGTGTGTGTGTGTGTATGTGTATGTGTGTGTACGTGTGTATAGCATGTGTTTGAAACACTATACTGTATCTGCATAGAAAAAAAGCCTTCTTTTAGTAATGTACAGTTCAAATACTGTATGAACATGACCCCATCTCATCTCATCCCCCTGACTCTGGATACAAAACATTCATGTATTCGTTTGCAACTTTTCATACAATTTGCTTGCACCATTTCAGAGAAATTAAATATTTAAAATGGAAATAAATTGGTAACTGCAGTAACAAACAACACTGTACATGCTAATAGTACATCCATGTAAGCAGTACATACATGCTCAGGAGTTGTTTTTTTGGATCGGTATATACTTGTCATTATCCACTTCAACCATTTTAATTCCCCCCTTTTAAATTATTGTACTGGTTGATGTGTATGTATATATATATATATATATATATATATATATATATATATATATATATAGATATATATCTATATATATATATATATATATATATATTTCAACCATTATCACCTACAGTACAGTAGCATACAGTGCTCCCACTGCAGCAAGGGATTCTGGGAAATGACATGCAATGTTTACTCGCTCATCCCACAACGTGGCGGTATCAAATATAGCGTTTTCCCAGTTATTATATCCCTGCAGGATGTAGGATAATCCCAGCCAAACCCACATACTTACTACATTCCCGTTATGTCACATGTATTATTTCCTGTGAAGGAAGCGCTATGTATATTCCCATTATGGTCACAAATTGGACGATACTGTATTTCCATTATGTCTCCTATTATTTTCCCATGATATCTCATAGAATACTGTCATCCAAAAGCACATCATTATTGAATGATTGAAAATGATGCCTCCGTTTTATGTCAAGATTGTCTTGACACTTAGACCCCCAAGATTTCAATAGCGCCTCACTTAAAAGATGACATTATTTTTGATTCAAATGAACTTTTATGGTGCAGAAGCCGCATGGTGCCTGTGCCTACAGTGTATGTATTTGTCAGTGTGTCTCTATCTGCATTTCTGTCTCTTGCTGGCCGCCAGCCTGTGTGATGATGTCAGCCTGTCTGTGATGTAAGAGAGACATTGTGATATCATCACATACTGTAGGCAGGATGGCAGGTGTAAAGCTTCTAAAAGAGAGAGGGAGGGAGAGAGGTAGAGGAGAGAGAGGGAGAAAGAGGGAGAGAGAGAGCAAGCAGCTCCTCCCTCCCATGCAAATGACTGGAGGCAGAGGAGTAGAGGGACAGAAGCCTGTGCTGCTTGTAATGGGACAGGATTTGGGGTGCTGTTTCATGCTCTATCTCCCTCCCTCCCACTGTCTCAGGTGCAGAAAGTTTTCAAGGGAGAGAGGAAAGGAAGAGGAAAATGGAAGCTGAGGAGAGCTGGTCCTGTCCCTCTTGTTGGTAAAGAGGGGGCATCCAGAAAGAGGTAAGGAGATAGTTTTATTTTAATTCAAGAAGGAGTGCCTGGTGGCGTAGCTGGTGTGCTCTGTCACACTACAGACCCCTCCCTGTGTGTGTGTGTGCGTGCGTGCGTGCGTGCGTGCGTGCGTCTGCAGGGGGTATCTGTCCCATCCATAGATATCAGGGGTACTGCAGCTGCTGCTGCTGTTCAAACTTTTGCTTTAGGCCCATTCCTTTGATGTTAATAAGCGTTTCTAGTACAATCTTTTTCGCTCTGTTCACCCACATCTTTACATTACCTCGTGTGTGTGTGTGTGTGTGTGTGTGTGTGTGTGTGTGTGTGTATGTGTATGTGTGTGTACGTGTGTATAGCATGTGTTTGAAACACTATACTGTATCTGCATAGAAAAAAAGCCTTCTTTTAGTAATGTACAGTTCAAATACTGTATGAACATGACCCCATCTCATCTCATCCCCCTGACTCTGGATACAAAACATTCATGTATTCGTTTGCAACTTTTCATACAATTTGCTTGCACCATTTCAGAGAAATTAAATATTTAAAATGGAAATAAATTGGTAACTGCAGTAACAAACAACACTGTACATGCTAATAGTACATCCATGTAAGCAGTACATACATGCTCAGGAGTTGTTTTTTTGGATCGGTATATACTTGTCATTATCCACTTCAACCATTTTAATTCCCCCCTTTTAAATTATTGTACTGGTTGATGTGTATGTATATATATATATATATATATATATATATATATATATATATATATATAGATATATATCTATATATATATATATATATATATATATTTCAACCATTATCACCTACAGTACAGTAGCATACAGTGCTCCCACTGCAGCAAGGGATTCTGGGAAATGACATGCAATGTTTACTCGCTCATCCCACAACGTGGCGGTATCAAATATAGCGTTTTCCCAGTTATTATATCCCTGCAGGATGTAGGATAATCCCAGCCAAACCCACATACTTACTACATTCCCGTTATGTCACATGTATTATTTCCTGTGAAGGAAGCGCTATGTATATTCCCATTATGGTCACAAATTGGACGATACTGTATTTCCATTATGTCTCCTATTATTTTCCCATGATATCTCATAGAATACTGTCATCCAAAACCACATCATTATTGAATGATTGAAAATGATGCCTCCGTTTTATGTCAAGATTGTCTTGACACTTAGACCCCCAAGATTTCAATAGCGCCTCACTTAAAAGATGACATTATTTTTGATTCAAATGAACTTTTATGGTGCAGAAGCCGCATGGTGCCTGTGCCTACAGTGTATGTATTTGTCAGTGTGTCTCTATCTGCATTTCTGTCTCTTGCTGGACGCCAGCCTGTGTGATGATGTCAGCCTGTCTGTGATGTAAGAGAGACATTGTGATATCATCACATACTGTAGGCAGGATGGCAGGTGTAAAGCTTCTAAAAGAGAGAGGGAGGGAGAGAGGTAGAGGAGAGAGAGGGAGAAAGAGGGAGAGAGAGAGCAAGCAGCTCCTCCCTCCCATGCAAATGACTGGAGGCAGAGGAGTAGAGGGACAGAAGCCTGTGCTGCTTGTAATGGGACAGGATTTGGGGTGCTGTTTCATGCTCTATCTCCCTCCCTCCCACTGTCTCAGGTGCAGAAAGTTTTCAAGGGAGAGAGGAAAGGAAGAGGAAAATGGAAGCTGAGGAGAGCTGGTCCTGTCCCTCTTGTTGGTAAAGAGGGGGCATCCAGAAAGAGGTAAGGAGATAGTTTTATTTTAATTCAAGAAGGAGTGCCTGGTGGCGTAGCTGGTGTGCTCTGTCACACTACAGACCCCTCCCTGTGTGTGTGTGTGCGTGCGTGCGTGCGTGCGTGCGTGCGTGCGTGCGTCTGCAGGGGGTATCTGTCCCATCCATAGATATCAGGGGTACTGCAGCTGCTGCTGCTGTTCAAACTTTTGCTTTAGGCCCATTCCTTTGATGTTAATAAGCGTTTCTAGTACAATCTTTTTCGCTCTGTTCACCCACATCTTTACATTACCTCGTGTGTGTGTGTGTGTGTGTGTGTGTGTGTGTGTGTGTGTATGTGTATGTGTGTGTACGTGTGTATAGCATGTGTTTGAAACACTATACTGTATCTGCATAGAAAAAAAGCCTTCTTTTAGTAATGTACAGTTCAAATACTGTATGAACATGACCCCATCTCATCTCATCCCCCTGACTCTGGATACAAAACATTCATGTATTCGTTTGCAACTTTTCATACAATTTGCTTGCACCATTTCAGAGAAATTAAATATTTAAAATGGAAATAAATTGGTAACTGCAGTAACAAACAACACTGTACATGCTAATAGTACATCCATGTAAGCAGTACATACATGCTCAGGAGTTGTTTTTTTGGATCGGTATATACTTGTCATTATCCACTTCAACCATTTTAATTCCCCCCTTTTAAATTATTGTACTGGTTGATGTGTATGTATATATATATATATATATATATATATATATATATATATATATATAGATATATATCTATATATATATATATATATATATATATTTCAACCATTATCACCTACAGTACAGTAGCATACAGTGCTCCCACTGCAGCAAGGGATTCTGGGAAATGACATGCAATGTTTACTCGCTCATCCCACAACGTGGCGGTATCAAATATAGCGTTTTCCCAGTTATTATATCCCTGCAGGATGTAGGATAATCCCAGCCAAACCCACATACTTACTACATTCCCGTTATGTCACATGTATTATTTCCTGTGAAGGAAGCGCTATGTATATTCCCATTATGGTCACAAATTGGACGATACTGTATTTCCATTATGTCTCCTATTATTTTCCCATGATATCTCATAGAATACTGTCATCCAAAACCACATCATTATTGAATGATTGAAAATGATGCCTCCGTTTTATGTCAAGATTGTCTTGACACTTAGACCCCCAAGATTTCAATAGCGCCTCACTTAAAAGATGACATTATTTTTGATTCAAATGAACTTTTATGGTGCAGAAGCCGCATGGTGCCTGTGCCTACAGTGTATGTATTTGTCAGTGTGTCTCTATCTGCATTTCTGTCTCTTGCTGGCCGCCAGCCTGTGTGATGATGTCAGCCTGTCTGTGATGTAAGAGAGACATTGTGATATCATCACATACTGTAGGCAGGATGGCAGGTGTAAAGCTTCTAAAAGAGAGAGGGAGGGAGAGAGGTAGAGGAGAGAGAGGGAGAAAGAGGGAGAGAGAGAGCAAGCAGCTCCTCCCTCCCATGCAAATGACTGGAGGCAGAGGAGTAGAGGGACAGAAGCCTGTGCTGCTTGTAATGGGACAGGATTTGGGGTGCTGTTTCATGCTCTATCTCCCTCCCTCCCACTGTCTCAGGTGCAGAAAGTTTTCAAGGGAGAGAGGAAAGGAAGAGGAAAATGGAAGCTGAGGAGAGCTGGTCCTGTCCCTCTTGTTGGTAAAGAGGGGGCATCCAGAAAGAGGTAAGGAGATAGTTTTATTTTAATTCAAGAAGGAGTGCCTGGTGGCGTAGCTGGTGTGCTCTGTCACACTACAGACCCCTCCCTGTGTGTGTGTGTGTGTGCGTGCGTGCGTGCGTGCGTGCGTGCGTGCGTGCGTGCGTGCGTCTGCAGGGGGTATCTGTCCCATCCATAGATATCAGGGGTACTGCAGCTGCTGCTGCTGTTCAAACTTTTGCTTTAGGCCCATTCCTTTGATGTTAATAAGCGTTTCTAGTACAATCTTTTTCGCTCTGTTCACCCACATCTTTACATTACCTCGTGTGTGTGTGTGTGTGTGTGTGTGTGTGTGTGTGTATGTGTATGTGTGTGTACGTGTGTATAGCATGTGTTTGAAACACTATACTGTATCTGCATAGAAAAAAAGCCTTCTTTTAGTAATGTACAGTTCAAATACTGTATGAACATGACCCCATCTCATCTCATCCCCCTGACTCTGGATACAAAACATTCATGTATTCGTTTGCAACTTTTCATACAATTTGCTTGCACCATTTCAGAGAAATTAAATATTTAAAATGGAAATAAATTGGTAACTGCAGTAACAAACAACACTGTACATGCTAATAGTACATCCATGTAAGCAGTACATACATGCTCAGGAGTTGTTTTTTTGGATCGGTATATACTTGTCATTATCCACTTCAACCATTTTAATTCCCCCCTTTTAAATTATTGTACTGGTTGATGTGTATGTATATATATATATATATATATATATATATATATATATATATATAGATATATATCTATATATATATATATATATATATATATTTCAACCATTATCACCTACAGTACAGTAGCATACAGTGCTCCCACTGCAGCAAGGGATTCTGGGAAATGACATGCAATGTTTACTCGCTCATCCCACAACGTGGCGGTATCAAATATAGCGTTTTCCCAGTTATTATATCCCTGCAGGATGTAGGATAATCCCAGCCAAACCCACATACTTACTACATTCCCGTTATGTCACATGTATTATTTCCTGTGAAGGAAGCGCTATGTATATTCCCATTATGGTCACAAATTGGACGATACTGTATTTCCATTATGTCTCCTATTATTTTCCCATGATATCTCATAGAATACTGTCATCCAAAAGCACATCATTATTGAATGATTGAAAATGATGCCTCCGTTTTATGTCAAGATTGTCTTGACACTTAGACCCCCAAGATTTCAATAGCGCCTCACTTAAAAGATGACATTATTTTTGATTCAAATGAACTTTTATGGTGCAGAAGCCGCATGGTGCCTGTGCCTACAGTGTATGTATTTGTCAGTGTGTCTCTATCTGCATTTCTGTCTCTCTTGCTGGCCGCCAGCCTGTGTGATGATGTCAGCCTGTCTGTGATGTAAGAGAGACATTGTGATATCATCACATACTGTAGGCAGGATGGCAGGTGTAAAGCTTCTAAAAGAGAGAGGGAGGGAGAGAGGTAGAGGAGAGAGAGGGAGAAAGAGGGAGAGAGAGAGCAAGCAGCTCCTCCCTCCCATGCAAATGACTGGAGGCAGAGGAGTAGAGGGACAGAAGCCTGTGCTGCTTGTAATGGGACAGGATTTGGGGTGCTGTTTCATGCTCTATCTCCCTCCCTCCCACTGTCTCAGGTGCAGAAAGTTTTCAAGGGAGAGAGGAAAGGAAGAGGAAAATGGAAGCTGAGGAGAGCTGGTCCTGTCCCTCTTGTTGGTAAAGAGGGGGCATCCAGAAAGAGGTAAGGAGATAGTTTTATTTTAATTCAAGAAGGAGTGCCTGGTGGCGTAGCTGGTGTGCTCTGTCACACTACAGACCCCTCCCTGTGTGTGTGTGTGTGTGTGTGCGTGCGTGCGTGCGTGCGTGCGTGCGTGCGTCTGCAGGGGGTATCTGTCCCATCCATAGATATCAGGGGTACTGCAGCTGCTGCTGCTGTTCAAACTTTTGCTTTAGGCCCATTCCTTTGATGTTAATAAGCGTTTCTAGTACAATCTTTTTCGCTCTGTTCACCCACATCTTTACATTACCTCGTGTGTGTGTGTGTGTGTGTGTGTGTGTGTGTGTGTATGTGTATGTGTGTGTACGTGTGTATAGCATGTGTTTGAAACACTATACTGTATCTGCATAGAAAAAAAGCCTTCTTTTAGTAATGTACAGTTCAAATACTGTATGAACATGACCCCATCTCATCTCATCCCCCTGACTCTGGATACAAAACATTCATGTATTCGTTTGCAACTTTTCATACAATTTGCTTGCACCATTTCAGAGAAATTAAATATTTAAAATGGAAATAAATTGGTAACTGCAGTAACAAACAACACTGTACATGCTAATAGTACATCCATGTAAGCAGTACATACATGCTCAGGAGTTGTTTTTTTGGATCGGTATATACTTGTCATTATCCACTTCAACCATTTTAATTCCCCCCTTTTAAATTATTGTACTGGTTGATGTGTATGTATATATATATATATATATATATATATATATATATATATATAGATATATATCTATATATATATATATATATATATATATTTCAACCATTATCACCTACAGTACAGTAGCATACAGTGCTCCCACTGCAGCAAGGGATTCTGGGAAATGACATGCAATGTTTACTCGCTCATCCCACAACGTGGCGGTATCAAATATAGCGTTTTCCCAGTTATTATATCCCTGCAGGATGTAGGATAATCCCAGCCAAACCCACATACTTACTACATTCCCGTTATGTCACATGTATTATTTCCTGTGAAGGAAGCGCTATGTATATTCCCATTATGGTCACAAATTGGACGATACTGTATTTCCATTATGTCTCCTATTATTTTCCCATGATATCTCATAGAATACTGTCATCCAAAACCACATCATTATTGAATGATTGAAAATGATGCCTCCGTTTTATGTCAAGATTGTCTTGACACTTAGACCCCCAAGATTTCAATAGCGCCTCACTTAAAAGATGACATTATTTTTGATTCAAATGAACTTTTATGGTGCAGAAGCCGCATGGTGCCTGTGCCTACAGTGTATGTATTTGTCAGTGTGTCTCTATCTGCATTTCTGTCTCTTGCTGGCCGCCAGCCTGTGTGATGATGTCAGCCTGTCTGTGATGTAAGAGAGACATTGTGATATCATCACATACTGTAGGCAGGATGGCAGGTGTAAAGCTTCTAAAAGAGAGAGGGAGGGAGAGAGGTAGAGGAGAGAGAGGGAGAAAGAGGGAGAGAGAGAGCAAGCAGCTCCTCCCTCCCATGCAAATGACTGGAGGCAGAGGAGTAGAGGGACAGAAGCCTGTGCTGCTTGTAATGGGACAGGATTTGGGGTGCTGTTTCATGCTCTATCTCCCTCCCTCCCACTGTCTCAGGTGCAGAAAGTTTTCAAGGGAGAGAGGAAAGGAAGAGGAAAATGGAAGCTGAGGAGAGCTGGTCCTGTCCCTCTTGTTGGTAAAGAGGGGGCATCCAGAAAGAGGTAAGGAGATAGTTTTATTTTAATTCAAGAAGGAGTGCCTGGTGGCGTAGCTGGTGTGCTCTGTCACACTACAGACCCCTCCCTGTGTGTGTGTGTGCGTGCGTGCGTGCGTGCGTGCGTGCGTGCGTGCGTGCGTGCGTGCGTGCGTCTGCAGGGGGTATCTGTCCCATCCATAGATATCAGGGGTACTGCAGCTGCTGCTGCTGTTCAAACTTTTGCTTTAGGCCCATTCCTTTGATGTTAATAAGCGTTTCTAGTACAATCTTTTTCGCTCTGTTCACCCACATCTTTACATTACCTCGTGTGTGTGTGTGTGTGTGTGTGTGTGTGTGTGTATGTGTATGTGTGTGTACGTGTGTATAGCATGTGTTTGAAACACTATACTGTATCTGCATAGAAAAAAAGCCTTCTTTTAGTAATGTACAGTTCAAATACTGTATGAACATGACCCCATCTCATCTCATCCCCCTGACTCTGGATACAAAACATTCATGTATTCGTTTGCAACTTTTCATACAATTTGCTTGCACCATTTCAGAGAAATTAAATATTTAAAATGGAAATAAATTGGTAACTGCAGTAACAAACAACACTGTACATGCTAATAGTACATCCATGTAAGCAGTACATACATGCTCAGGAGTTGTTTTTTTGGATCGGTATATACTTGTCATTATCCACTTCAACCATTTTAATTCCCCCCTTTTAAATTATTGTACTGGTTGATGTGTATGTATATATATATATATATATATATATATATATATATATATATATATATAGATATATATCTATATATATATATATATATATATATATTTCAACCATTATCACCTACAGTACAGTAGCATACAGTGCTCCCACTGCAGCAAGGGATTCTGGGAAATGACATGCAATGTTTACTCGCTCATCCCACAACGTGGCGGTATCAAATATAGCGTTTTCCCAGTTATTATATCCCTGCAGGATGTAGGATAATCCCAGCCAAACCCACATACTTACTACATTCCCGTTATGTCACATGTATTATTTCCTGTGAAGGAAGCGCTATGTATATTCCCATTATGGTCACAAATTGGACGATACTGTATTTCCATTATGTCTCCTATTATTTTCCCATGATATCTCATAGAATACTGTCATCCAAAAGCACATCATTATTGAATGATTGAAAATGATGCCTCCGTTTTATGTCAAGATTGTCTTGACACTTAGACCCCCAAGATTTCAATAGCGCCTCACTTAAAAGATGACATTATTTTTGATTCAAATGAACTTTTATGGTGCAGAAGCCGCATGGTGCCTGTGCCTACAGTGTATGTATTTGTCAGTGTGTCTCTATCTGCATTTCTGTCTCTTGCTGGCCGCCAGCCTGTGTGATGATGTCAGCCTGTCTGTGATGTAAGAGAGACATTGTGATATCATCACATACTGTAGGCAGGATGGCAGGTGTAAAGCTTCTAAAAGAGAGAGGGAGGGAGAGAGGTAGAGGAGAGAGAGGGAGAAAGAGGGAGAGAGAGAGCAAGCAGCTCCTCCCTCCCATGCAAATGACTGGAGGCAGAGGAGTAGAGGGACAGAAGCCTGTGCTGCTTGTAATGGGACAGGATTTGGGGTGCTGTTTCATGCTCTATCTCCCTCCCTCCCACTGTCTCAGGTGCAGAAAGTTTTCAAGGGAGAGAGGAAAGGAAGAGGAAAATGGAAGCTGAGGAGAGCTGGTCCTGTCCCTCTTGTTGGTAAAGAGGGGGCATCCAGAAAGAGGTAAGGAGATAGTTTTATTTTAATTCAAGAAGGAGTGCCTGGTGGCGTAGCTGGTGTGCTCTGTCACACTACAGACCCCTCCCTGTGTGTGTGTGTGCGTGCGTGCGTGCGTGCGTGCGTGCGTCTGCAGGGGGTATCTGTCCCATCCATAGATATCAGGGGTACTGCAGCTGCTGCTGCTGTTCAAACTTTTGCTTTAGGCCCATTCCTTTGATGTTAATAAGCGTTTCTAGTACAATCTTTTTCGCTCTGTTCACCCACATCTTTACATTACCTCGTGTGTGTGTGTGTGTGTGTGTGTGTGTGTGTGTGTGTGTGTATGTGTATGTGTGTGTACGTGTGTATAGCATGTGTTTGAAACACTATACTGTATCTGCATAGAAAAAAAGCCTTCTTTTAGTAATGTACAGTTCAAATACTGTATGAACATGACCCCATCTCATCTCATCCCCCTGACTCTGGATACAAAACATTCATGTATTCGTTTGCAACTTTTCATACAATTTGCTTGCACCATTTCAGAGAAATTAAATATTTAAAATGGAAATAAATTGGTAACTGCAGTAACAAACAACACTGTACATGCTAATAGTACATCCATGTAAGCAGTACATACATGCTCAGGAGTTGTTTTTTTGGATCGGTATATACTTGTCATTATCCACTTCAACCATTTTAATTCCCCCCTTTTAAATTATTGTACTGGTTGATGTGTATGTATATATATATATATATATATATATATATATATATATATATATATAGATATATATCTATATATATATATATATATATATATATTTCAACCATTATCACCTACAGTACAGTAGCATACAGTGCTCCCACTGCAGCAAGGGATTCTGGGAAACGACATGCAATGTTTACTCGCTCATCCCACAACGTGGCGGTATCAAATATAGCGTTTTCCCAGTTATTATATCCCTGCAGGATGTAGGATAATCCCAGCCAAACCCACATACTTACTACATTCCCGTTATGTCACATGTATTATTTCCTGTGAAGGAAGCGCTATGTATATTCCCATTATGGTCACAAATTGGACGATACTGTATTTCCATTATGTCTCCTATTATTTTCCCATGATATCTCATAGAATACTGTCATCCAAAACCACATCATTATTGAATGATTGAAAATGATGCCTCCGTTTTATGTCAAGATTGTCTTGACACTTAGACCCCCAAGATTTCAATAGCGCCTCACTTAAAAGATGACATTATTTTTGATTCAAATGAACTTTTATGGTGCAGAAGCCGCATGGTGCCTGTGCCTACAGTGTATGTATTTGTCAGTGTGTCTCTATCTGCATTTCTGTCTCTTGCTGGCCGCCAGCCTGTGTGATGATGTCAGCCTGTCTGTGATGTAAGAGAGACATTGTGATATCATCACATACTGTAGGCAGGATGGCAGGTGTAAAGCTTCTAAAAGAGAGAGGGAGGGAGAGAGGTAGAGGAGAGAGAGGGAGAAAGAGGGAGAGAGAGAGCAAGCAGCTCCTCCCTCCCATGCAAATGACTGGAGGCAGAGGAGTAGAGGGACAGAAGCCTGTGCTGCTTGTAATGGGACAGGATTTGGGGTGCTGTTTCATGCTCTATCTCCCTCCCTCCCACTGTCTCAGGTGCAGAAAGTTTTCAAGGGAGAGAGGAAAGGAAGAGGAAAATGGAAGCTGAGGAGAGCTGGTCCTGTCCCTCTTGTTGGTAAAGAGGGGGCATCCAGAAAGAGGTAAGGAGATAGTTTTATTTTAATTCAAGAAGGAGTGCCTGGTGGCGTAGCTGGTGTGCTCTGTCACACTACAGACCCCTCCCTGTGTGTGTGTGTGCGTGCGTGCGTGCGTGCGTGCGTGCGTGCGTCTGCAGGGGGTATCTGTCCCATCCATAGATATCAGGGGTACTGCAGCTGCTGCTGCTGTTCAAACTTTTGCTTTAGGCCCATTCCTTTGATGTTAATAAGCGTTTCTAGTACAATCTTTTTCGCTCTGTTCACCCACATCTTTACATTACCTCGTGTGTGTGTGTGTGTGTGTGTGTGTGTGTGTGTGTGTATGTGTATGTGTGTGTACGTGTGTATAGCATGTGTTTGAAACACTATACTGTATCTGCATAGAAAAAAAGCCTTCTTTTAGTAATACAGTTCAAATACTGTATGAACATGACCCCATCTCATCTCATCCCCCTGACTCTGGATACAAAACATTCATGTATTCGTTTGCAACTTTTCATACAATTTGCTTGCACCATTTCAGAGAAATTAAATATTTAAAATGGAAATAAATTGGTAACTGCAGTAACAAACAACACTGTACATGCTAATAGTACATCCATGTAAGCAGTACATACATGCTCAGGAGTTGTTTTTTTGGATCGGTATATACTTGTCATTATCCACTTCAACCATTTTAATTCCCCCCTTTTAAATTATTGTACTGGTTGATGTGTATGTATATATATATATATATATATATATATATATATATATATATATATAGATATATATCTATATATATATATATATATATATATATTTCAACCATTATCACCTACAGTACAGTAGCATACAGTGCTCCCACTGCAGCAAGGGATTCTGGGAAATGACATGCAATGTTTACTCGCTCATCCCACAACGTGGCGGTATCAAATATAGCGTTTTCCCAGTTATTATATCCCTGCAGGATGTAGGATAATCCCAGCCAAACCCACATACTTACTACATTCCCGTTATGTCACATGTATTATTTCCTGTGAAGGAAGCGCTATGTATATTCCCATTATGGTCACAAATTGGACGATACTGTATTTCCATTATGTCTCCTATTATTTTCCCATGATATCTCATAGAATACTGTCATCCAAAACCACATCATTATTGAATGATTGAAAATGATGCCTCCGTTTTATGTCAAGATTGTCTTGACACTTAGACCCCCAAGATTTCAATAGCGCCTCACTTAAAAGATGACATTATTTTTGATTCAAATGAACTTTTATGGTGCAGAAGCCGCATGGTGCCTGTGCCTACAGTGTATGTATTTGTCAGTGTGTCTCTATCTGCATTTCTGTCTCTTGCTGGCCGCCAGCCTGTGTGATGATGTCAGCCTGTCTGTGATGTAAGAGAGACATTGTGATATCATCACATACTGTAGGCAGGATGGCAGGTGTAAAGCTTCTAAAAGAGAGAGGGAGGGAGAGAGGTAGAGGAGAGAGAGGGAGAAAGAGGGAGAGAGAGAGCAAGCAGCTCCTCCCTCCCATGCAAATGACTGGAGGCAGAGGAGTAGAGGGACAGAAGCCTGTGCTGCTTGTAATGGGACAGGATTTGGGGTGCTGTTTCATGCTCTATCTCCCTCCCTCCCACTGTCTCAGGTGCAGAAAGTTTTCAAGGGAGAGAGGAAAGGAAGAGGAAAATGGAAGCTGAGGAGAGCTGGTCCTGTCCCTCTTGTTGGTAAAGAGGGGGCATCCAGAAAGAGGTAAGGAGATAGTTTTATTTTAATTCAAGAAGGAGTGCCTGGTGGCGTAGCTGGTGTGCTCTGTCACACTACAGACCCCTCCCTGTGTGTGTGTGTGTGTGCGTGCGTGCGTGCGTGCGTGCGTGCGTGCGTGCGTGCGTGCGTGCGTGCGTCTGCAGGGGGTATCTGTCCCATCCATAGATATCAGGGGTACTGCAGCTGCTGCTGCTGTTCAAACTTTTGCTTTAGGCCCATTCCTTTGATGTTAATAAGCGTTTCTAGTACAATCTTTTTCGCTCTGTTCACCCACATCTTTACATTACCTCGTGTGTGTGTGTGTGTGTGTGTGTGTGTGTGTGTGTGTGTATGTGTATGTGTGTGTACGTGTGTATAGCATGTGTTTGAAACACTATACTGTATCTGCATAGAAAAAAAGCCTTCTTTTAGTAATGTACAGTTCAAATACTGTATGAACATGACCCCATCTCATCTCATCCCCCTGACTCTGGATACAAAACATTCATGTATTCGTTTGCAACTTTTCATACAATTTGCTTGCACCATTTCAGAGAAATTAAATATTTAAAATGGAAATAAATTGGTAACTGCAGTAACAAACAACACTGTACATGCTAATAGTACATCCATGTAAGCAGTACATACATGCTCAGGAGTTGTTTTTTTGGATCGGTATATACTTGTCATTATCCACTTCAACCATTTTAATTCCCCCCTTTTAAATTATTGTACTGGTTGATGTGTATGTATATATATATATATATATAGATATATATCTATATATATATATATATATATTTCAACCATTATCACCTACAGTACAGTAGCATACAGTGCTCCCACTGCAGCAAGGGATTCTGGGAAATGACATGCAATGTTTACTCGCTCATCCCACAACGTGGCGGTATCAAATATAGCGTTTTCCCAGTTATTATATCCCTGCAGGATGTAGGATAATCCCAGCCAAACCCACATACTTACTACATTCCCGTTATGTCACAGGTATTATTTCCTGTGAAGGAAGCGCTATGTATATTCCCATTATGGTCACAAATTGGACGATACTGTATTTCCATTATGTCTCCTATTATTTTCCCATGATATCTCATAGAATACTGTCATCCAAAACCACATCATTATTGAATGATTGAAAATGATGCCTCCGTTTTATGTCAAGATTGTCTTGACACTTAGACCCCCAAGATTTCAATAGCGCCTCACTTAAAAGATGACATTATTTTTGATTCAAATGAACTTTTATGGTGCAGAAGCCGCATGGTGCCTGTGCCTACAGTGTATGTATTTGTCAGTGTGTCTCTATCTGCATTTCTGTCTCTTGCTGGCCGCCAGCCTGTGTGATGATGTCAGCCTGTCTGTGATGTAAGAGAGACATTGTGATATCATCACATACTGTAGGCAGGATGGCAGGTGTAAAGCTTCTAAAAGAGAGAGGGAGGGAGAGAGGTAGAGGAGAGAGAGGGAGAAAGAGGGAGAGAGAGAGCAAGCAGCTCCTCCCTCCCATGCAAATGACTGGAGGCAGAGGAGTAGAGGGACAGAAGCCTGTGCTGCTTGTAATGGGACAGGATTTGGGGTGCTGTTTCATGCTCTATCTCCCTCCCTCCCACTGTCTCAGGTGCAGAAAGTTTTCAAGGGAGAGAGGAAAGGAAGAGGAAAATGGAAGCTGAGGAGAGCTGGTCCTGTCCCTCTTGTTGGTAAAGAGGGGGCATCCAGAAAGAGGTAAGGAGATAGTTTTATTTTAATTCAAGAAGGAGTGCCTGGTGGCGTAGCTGGTGTGCTCTGTCACACTACAGACCCCTCCCTGTGCGTGCGTGCGTGCGTGCGTGCGTCTGCAGGGGGTATCTGTCCCATCCATAGATATCAGGGGTACTGCAGCTGCTGCTGCTGTTCAAACTTTTGCTTTAGGCCCATTCCTTTGATGTTAATAAGCGTTTCTAGTACAATCTTTTTCGCTCTGTTCACCCACATCTTTACATTACCTCGTGTGTGTGTGTGTGTGTGTGTGTGTGTGTGTGTGTGTGTGTGTGTATGTGTATGTGTGTGTACGTGTGTATAGCATGTGTTTGAAACACTATACTGTATCTGCATAGAAAAAAAGCCTTCTTTTAGTAATGTACAGTTCAAATACTGTATGAACATGACCCCATCTCATCTCATCCCCCTGACTCTGGATACAAAACATTCATGTATTCGTTTGCAACTTTTCATACAATTTGCTTGCACCATTTCAGAGAAATTAAATATTTAAAATGGAAATAAATTGGTAACTGCAGTAACAAACAACACTGTACATGCTAATAGTACATCCATGTAAGCAGTACATACATGCTCAGGAGTTGTTTTTTTGGATCGGTATATACTTGTCATTATCCACTTCAACCATTTTAATTCCCCCCTTTTAAATTATTGTACTGGTTGATGTGTATGTATATATATATATATATATATATATATATATATATATATATATATATAGATATATATCTATATATATATATATATATATATATATTTCAACCATTATCACCTACAGTACAGTAGCATACAGTGCTCCCACTGCAGCAAGGGATTCTGGGAAATGACATGCAATGTTTACTCGCTCATCCCACAACGTGGCGGTATCAAATATAGCGTTTTCCCAGTTATTATATCCCTGCAGGATGTAGGATAATCCCAGCCAAACCCACATACTTACTACATTCCCGTTATGTCACATGTATTATTTCCTGTGAAGGAAGCGCTATGTATATTCCCATTATGGTCACAAATTGGACGATACTGTATTTCCATTATGTCTCCTATTATTTTCCCATGATATCTCATAGAATACTGTCATCCAAAACCACATCATTATTGAATGATTGAAAATGATGCCTCCGTTTTATGTCAAGATTGTCTTGACACTTAGACCCCCAAGATTTCAATAGCGCCTCACTTAAAAGATGACATTATTTTTGATTCAAATGAACTTTTATGGTGCAGAAGCCGCATGGTGCCTGTGCCTACAGTGTATGTATTTGTCAGTGTGTCTCTATCTGCATTTCTGTCTCTTGCTGGCCGCCAGCCTGTGTGATGATGTCAGCCTGTCTGTGATGTAAGAGAGACATTGTGATATCATCACATACTGTAGGCAGGATGGCAGGTGTAAAGCTTCTAAAAGAGAGAGGGAGGGAGAGAGGTAGAGGAGAGAGAGGGAGAAAGAGGGAGAGAGAGAGCAAGCAGCTCCTCCCTCCCATGCAAATGACTGGAGGCAGAGGAGTAGAGGGACAGAAGCCTGTGCTGCTTGTAATGGGACAGGATTTGGGGTGCTGTTTCATGCTCTATCTCCCTCCCTCCCACTGTCTCAGGTGCAGAAAGTTTTCAAGGGAGAGAGGAAAGGAAGAGGAAAATGGAAGCTGAGGAGAGCTGGTCCTGTCCCTCTTGTTGGTAAAGAGGGGGCATCCAGAAAGAGGTAAGGAGATAGTTTTATTTTAATTCAAGAAGGAGTGCCTGGTGGCGTAGCTGGTGTGCTCTGTCACACTACAGACCCCTCCCTGTGTGTGTGTGTGCGTGCGTGCGTGCGTGCGTGCGTGCGTGCGTGCGTCTGCAGGGGGTATCTGTCCCATCCATAGATATCAGGGGTACTGCAGCTGCTGCTGCTGTTCAAACTTTTGCTTTAGGCCCATTCCTTTGATGTTAATAAGCGTTTCTAGTACAATCTTTTTCGCTCTGTTCACCCACATCTTTACATTACCTCGTGTGTGTGTGTGTGTGTGTGTGTGTGTGTGTGTGTGTGTATGTGTATGTGTGTGTACGTGTGTATAGCATGTGTTTGAAACACTATACTGTATCTGCATAGAAAAAAAGCCTTCTTTTAGTAATGTACAGTTCAAATACTGTATGAACATGACCCCATCTCATCTCATCCCCCTGACTCTGGATACAAAACATTCATGTATTCGTTTGCAACTTTTCATACAATTTGCTTGCACCATTTCAGAGAAATTAAATATTTAAAATGGAAATAAATTGGTAACTGCAGTAACAAACAACACTGTACATGCTAATAGTACATCCATGTAAGCAGTACATACATGCTCAGGAGTTGTTTTTTTGGATCGGTATATACTTGTCATTATCCACTTCAACCATTTTAATTCCCCCCTTTTAAATTATTGTACTGGTTGATGTGTATGTATATATATATATATATATATATATATATATATATATATATATATAGATATATATCTATATATATATATATATATATATATATTTCAACCATTATCACCTACAGTACAGTAGCATACAGTGCTCCCACTGCAGCAAGGGATTCTGGGAAATGACATGCAATGTTTACTCGCTCATCCCACAACGTGGCGGTATCAAATATAGCGTTTTCCCAGTTATTATATCCCTGCAGGATGTAGGATAATCCCAGCCAAACCCACATACTTACTACATTCCCGTTATGTCACATGTATTATTTCCTGTGAAGGAAGCGCTATGTATATTCCCATTATGGTCACAAATTGGACGATACTGTATTTCCATTATGTCTCCTATTATTTTCCCATGATATCTCATAGAATACTGTCATCCAAAACCACATCATTATTGAATGATTGAAAATGATGCCTCCGTTTTATGTCAAGATTGTCTTGACACTTAGACCCCCAAGATTTCAATAGCGCCTCACTTAAAAGATGACATTATTTTTGATTCAAATGAACTTTTATGGTGCAGAAGCCGCATGGTGCCTGTGCCTACAGTGTATGTATTTGTCAGTGTGTCTCTATCTGCATTTCTGTCTCTTGCTGGCCGCCAGCCTGTGTGATGATGTCAGCCTGTCTGTGATGTAAGAGAGACATTGTGATATCATCACATACTGTAGGCAGGATGGCAGGTGTAAAGCTTCTAAAAGAGAGAGGGAGGGAGAGAGGTAGAGGAGAGAGAGGGAGAAAGAGGGAGAGAGAGAGCAAGCAGCTCCTCCCTCCCATGCAAATGACTGGAGGCAGAGGAGTAGAGGGACAGAAGCCTGTGCTGCTTGTAATGGGACAGGATTTGGGGTGCTGTTTCATGCTCTATCTCCCTCCCTCCCACTGTCTCAGGTGCAGAAAGTTTTCAAGGGAGAGAGGAAAGGAAGAGGAAAATGGAAGCTGAGGAGAGCTGGTCCTGTCCCTCTTGTTGGTAAAGAGGGGGCATCCAGAAAGAGGTAAGGAGATAGTTTTATTTTAATTCAAGAAGGAGTGCCTGGTGGCGTAGCTGGTGTGCTCTGTCACACTACAGACCCCTCCCTGTGTGTGTGTGTGCGTGCGTGCGTGCGTGCGTGCGTGCGTGCGTGCGTGCGTGCGTGCGTCTGCAGGGGGTATCTGTCCCATCCATAGATATCAGGGGTACTGCAGCTGCTGCTGCTGTTCAAACTTTTGCTTTAGGCCCATTCCTTTGATGTTAATAAGCGTTTCTAGTACAATCTTTTTCGCTCTGTTCACCCACATCTTTACATTACCTCGTGTGTGTGTGTGTGTGTGTGTGTGTGTGTGTGTGTGTGTATGTGTATGTGTGTGTACGTGTGTATAGCATGTGTTTGAAACACTATACTGTATCTGCATAGAAAAAAAGCCTTCTTTTAGTAATGTACAGTTCAAATACTGTATGAACATGACCCCATCTCATCTCATCCCCCTGACTCTGGATACAAAACATTCATGTATTCGTTTGCAACTTTTCATACAATTTGCTTGCACCATTTCAGAGAAATTAAATATTTAAAATGGAAATAAATTGGTAACTGCAGTAACAAACAACACTGTACATGCTAATAGTACATCCATGTAAGCAGTACATACATGCTCAGGAGTTGTTTTTTTGGATCGGTATATACTTGTCATTATCCACTTCAACCATTTTAATTCCCCCCTTTTAAATTATTGTACTGGTTGATGTGTATGTATATATATATATATATATATATATATATATATATATATATATATAGATATATATCTATATATATATATATATATATATATATTTCAACCATTATCACCTACAGTACAGTAGCATACAGTGCTCCCACTGCAGCAAGGGATTCTGGGAAATGACATGCAATGTTTACTCGCTCATCCCACAACGTGGCGGTATCAAATATAGCGTTTTCCCAGTTATTATATCCCTGCAGGATGTAGGATAATCCCAGCCAAACCCACATACTTACTACATTCCCGTTATGTCACATGTATTATTTCCTGTGAAGGAAGCGCTATGTATATTCCCATTATGGTCACAAATTGGACGATACTGTATTTCCATTATGTCTCCTATTATTTTCCCATGATATCTCATAGAATACTGTCATCCAAAAGCACATCATTATTGAATGATTGAAAATGATGCCTCCGTTTTATGTCAAGATTGTCTTGACACTTAGACCCCCAAGATTTCAATAGCGCCTCACTTAAAAGATGACATTATTTTTGATTCAAATGAACTTTTATGGTGCAGAAGCCGCATGGTGCCTGTGCCTACAGTGTATGTATTTGTCAGTGTGTCTCTATCTGCATTTCTGTCTCTTGCTGGCCGCCAGCCTGTGTGATGATGTCAGCCTGTCTGTGATGTAAGAGAGACATTGTGATATCATCACATACTGTAGGCAGGATGGCAGGTGTAAAGCTTCTAAAAGAGAGAGGGAGGGAGAGAGGTAGAGGAGAGAGAGGGAGAAAGAGGGAGAGAGAGAGCAAGCAGCTCCTCCCTCCCATGCAAATGACTGGAGGCAGAGGAGTAGAGGGACAGAAGCCTGTGCTGCTTGTAATGGGACAGGATTTGGGGTGCTGTTTCATGCTCTATCTCCCTCCCTCCCACTGTCTCAGGTGCAGAAAGTTTTCAAGGGAGAGAGGAAAGGAAGAGGAAAATGGAAGCTGAGGAGAGCTGGTCCTGTCCCTCTTGTTGGTAAAGAGGGGGCATCCAGAAAGAGGTAAGGAGATAGTTTTATTTTAATTCAAGAAGGAGTGCCTGGTGGCGTAGCTGGTGTGCTCTGTCACACTACAGACCCCTCCCTGTGTGTGTGTGTGTGCGTGCGTGCGTGCGTGCGTGCGTGCGTGCGTGCGTGCGTGCGTGCGTGCGTGCGTGCGTGCGTGCGTCTGCAGGGGGTATCTGTCCCATCCATAGATATCAGGGGTACTGCAGCTGCTGCTGCTGTTCAAACTTTTGCTTTAGGCCCATTCCTTTGATGTTAATAAGCGTTTCTAGTACAATCTTTTTCGCTCTGTTCACCCACATCTTTACATTACCTCGTGTGTGTGTGTGTGTGTGTGTGTGTGTGTGTGTGTATGTGTATGTGTGTGTACGTGTGTATAGCATGTGTTTGAAACACTATACTGTATCTGCATAGAAAAAAAGCCTTCTTTTAGTAATGTACAGTTCAAATACTGTATGAACATGACCCCATCTCATCTCATCCCCCTGACTCTGGATACAAAACATTCATGTATTCGTTTGCAACTTTTCATACAATTTGCTTGCACCATTTCAGAGAAATTAAATATTTAAAATGGAAATAAATTGGTAACTGCAGTAACAAACAACACTGTACATGCTAATAGTACATCCATGTAAGCAGTACATACATGCTCAGGAGTTGTTTTTTTGGATCGGTATATACTTGTCATTATCCACTTCAACCATTTTAATTCCCCCCTTTTAAATTATTGTACTGGTTGATGTGTATGTATATATATATATATATATATATATATATATATATATATATATATATATATATATAGATATATATCTATATATATATATATATATATATATATTTCAACCATTATCACCTACAGTACAGTAGCATACAGTGCTCCCACTGCAGCAAGGGATTCTGGGAAATGACATGCAATGTTTACTCGCTCATCCCACAACGTGGCGGTATCAAATATAGCGTTTTCCCAGTTATTATATCCCTGCAGGATGTAGGATAATCCCAGCCAAACCCACATACTTACTACATTCCCGTTATGTCACATGTATTATTTCCTGTGAAGGAAGCGCTATGTATATTCCCATTATGGTCACAAATTGGACGATACTGTATTTCCATTATGTCTCCTATTATTTTCCCATGATATCTCATAGAATACTGTCATCCAAAACCACATCATTATTGAATGATTGAAAATGATGCCTCCGTTTTATGTCAAGATTGTCTTGACACTTAGACCCCCAAGATTTCAATAGCGCCTCACTTAAAAGATGACATTATTTTTGATTCAAATGAACTTTTATGGTGCAGAAGCCGCATGGTGCCTGTGCCTACAGTGTATGTATTTGTCAGTGTGTCTCTATCTGCATTTCTGTCTCTTGCTGGCCGCCAGCCTGTGTGATGATGTCAGCCTGTCTGTGATGTAAGAGAGACATTGTGATATCATCACATACTGTAGGCAGGATGGCAGGTGTAAAGCTTCTAAAAGAGAGAGGGAGGGAGAGAGGTAGAGGAGAGAGAGGGAGAAAGAGGGAGAGAGAGAGCAAGCAGCTCCTCCCTCCCATGCAAATGACTGGAGGCAGAGGAGTAGAGGGACAGAAGCCTGTGCTGCTTGTAATGGGACAGGATTTGGGGTGCTGTTTCATGCTCTATCTCCCTCCCTCCCACTGTCTCAGGTGCAGAAAGTTTTCAAGGGAGAGAGGAAAGGAAGAGGAAAATGGAAGCTGAGGAGAGCTGGTCCTGTCCCTCTTGTTGGTAAAGAGGGGGCATCCAGAAAGAGGTAAGGAGATAGTTTTATTTTAATTCAAGAAGGAGTGCCTGGTGGCGTAGCTGGTGTGCTCTGTCACACTACAGACCCCTCCCTGTGTGTGTGTGTGTGTGCGTGCGTGCGTGCGTGCGTGCGTGCGTGCGTGCGTGCGTGCGTGCGTCTGCAGGGGGTATCTGTCCCATCCATAGATATCAGGGGTACTGCAGCTGCTGCTGCTGTTCAAACTTTTGCTTTAGGCCCATTCCTTTGATGTTAATAAGCGTTTCTAGTACAATCTTTTTCGCTCTGTTCACCCACATCTTTACATTACCTCGTGTGTGTGTGTGTGTGTGTGTGTGTGTGTATGTGTATGTGTGTGTACGTGTGTATAGCATGTGTTTGAAACACTATACTGTATCTGCATAGAAAAAAAGCCTTCTTTTAGTAATGTACAGTTCAAATACTGTATGAACATGACCCCATCTCATCTCATCCCCCTGACTCTGGATACAAAACATTCATGTATTCGTTTGCAACTTTTCATACAATTTGCTTGCACCATTTCAGAGAAATTAAATATTTAAAATGGAAATAAATTGGTAACTGCAGTAACAAACAACACTGTACATGCTAATAGTACATCCATGTAAGCAGTACATACATGCTCAGGAGTTGTTTTTTTGGATCGGTATATACTTGTCATTATCCACTTCAACCATTTTAATTCCCCCCTTTTAAATTATTGTACTGGTTGATGTGTATGTATATATATATATATATATATATATATATATATATATATATATATATATATATAGATATATATCTATATATATATATATATATATATATATTTCAACCATTATCACCTACAGTACAGTAGCATACAGTGCTCCCACTGCAGCAAGGGATTCTGGGAAATGACATGCAATGTTTACTCGCTCATCCCACAACGTGGCGGTATCAAATATAGCGTTTTCCCAGTTATTATATCCCTGCAGGATGTAGGATAATCCCAGCCAAACCCACATACTTACTACATTCCCGTTATGTCACATGTATTATTTCCTGTGAAGGAAGCGCTATGTATATTCCCATTATGGTCACAAATTGGACGATACTGTATTTCCATTATGTCTCCTATTATTTTCCCATGATATCTCATAGAATACTGTCATCCAAAACCACATCATTATTGAATGATTGAAAATGATGCCTCCGTTTTATGTCAAGATTGTCTTGACACTTAGACCCCCAAGATTTCAATAGCGCCTCACTTAAAAGATGACATTATTTTTGATTCAAATGAACTTTTATGGTGCAGAAGCCGCATGGTGCCTGTGCCTACAGTGTATGTATTTGTCAGTGTGTCTCTATCTGCATTTCTGTCTCTTGCTGGCCGCCAGCCTGTGTGATGATGTCAGCCTGTCTGTGATGTAAGAGAGACATTGTGATATCATCACATACTGTAGGCAGGATGGCAGGTGTAAAGCTTCTAAAAGAGAGAGGGAGGGAGAGAGGTAGAGGAGAGAGAGGGAGAAAGAGGGAGAGAGAGAGCAAGCAGCTCCTCCCTCCCATGCAAATGACTGGAGGCAGAGGAGTAGAGGGACAGAAGCCTGTGCTGCTTGTAATGGGACAGGATTTGGGGTGCTGTTTCATGCTCTATCTCCCTCCCTCCCACTGTCTCAGGTGCAGAAAGTTTTCAAGGGAGAGAGGAAAGGAAGAGGAAAATGGAAGCTGAGGAGAGCTGGTCCTGTCCCTCTTGTTGGTAAAGAGGGGGCATCCAGAAAGAGGTAAGGAGATAGTTTTATTTTAATTCAAGAAGGAGTGCCTGGTGGCGTAGCTGGTGTGCTCTGTCACACTACAGACCCCTCCCTGTGTGTGTGTGTGTGCGTGCGTGCGTGCGTGCGTGCGTGCGTGCGTGCGTGCGTGCGTGCGTCTGCAGGGGGTATCTGTCCCATCCATAGATATCAGGGGTACTGCAGCTGCTGCTGCTGTTCAAACTTTTGCTTTAGGCCCATTCCTTTGATGTTAATAAGCGTTTCTAGTACAATCTTTTTCGCTCTGTTCACCCACATCTTTACATTACCTCGTGTGTGTGTGTGTGTGTGTGTGTGTGTGTGTGTGTATGTGTATGTGTGTGTACGTGTGTATAGCATGTGTTTGAAACACTATACTGTATCTGCATAGAAAAAAAGCCTTCTTTTAGTAATGTACAGTTCAAATACTGTATGAACATGACCCCATCTCATCTCATCCCCCTGACTCTGGATACAAAACATTCATGTATTCGTTTGCAACTTTTCATATAATTTGCTTGCACCATTTCAGAGAAATTAAATATTTAAAATGGAAATAAATTGGTAACTGCAGTAACAAACAACACTGTACATGCTAATAGTACATCCATGTAAGCAGTACATACATGCTCAGGAGTTGTTTTTTTGGATCGGTATATACTTGTCATTATCCACTTCAACCATTTTAATTCCCCCCTTTTAAATTATTGTACTGGTTGATGTGTATGTATATATATATATATATATATATATATATATATAGATATATATCTATATATATATATATATATATTTCAACCATTATCACCTACAGTACAGTAGCATACAGTGCTCCCACTGCAGCAAGGGATTCTGGGAAATGACATGCAATGTTTACTCGCTCATCCCACAACGTGGCGGTATCAAATATAGCGTTTTCCCAGTTATTATATCCCTGCAGGATGTAGGATAATCCCAGCCAAACCCACATACTTACTACATTCCCGTTATGTCACATGTATTATTTCCTGTGAAGGAAGCGCTATGTATATTCCCATTATGGTCACAAATTGGACGATACTGTATTTCCATTATGTCTCCTATTATTTTCCCATGATATCTCATAGAATACTGTCATCCAAAACCACATCATTATTGAATGATTGAAAATGATGCCTCCGTTTTATGTCAAGATTGTCTTGACACTTAGACCCCCAAGATTTCAATAGCGCCTCACTTAAAAGATGACATTATTTTTGATTCAAATGAACTTTTATGGTGCAGAAGCCGCATGGTGCCTGTGCCTACAGTGTATGTATTTGTCAGTGTGTCTCTATCTGCATTTCTGTCTCTTGCTGGCCGCCAGCCTGTGTGATGATGTCAGCCTGTCTGTGATGTAAGAGAGACATTGTGATATCATCACATACTGTAGGCAGGATGGCAGGTGTAAAGCTTCTAAAAGAGAGAGGGAGGGAGAGAGGTAGAGGAGAGAGAGGGAGAAAGAGGGAGAGAGAGAGCAAGCAGCTCCTCCCTCCCATGCAAATGACTGGAGGCAGAGGAGTAGAGGGACAGAAGCCTGTGCTGCTTGTAATGGGACAGGATTTGGGGTGCTGTTTCATGCTCTATCTCCCTCCCTCCCACTGTCTCAGGTGCAGAAAGTTTTCAAGGGAGAGAGGAAAGGAAGAGGAAAATGGAAGCTGAGGAGAGCTGGTCCTGTCCCTCTTGTTGGTAAAGAGGGGGCATCCAGAAAGAGGTAAGGAGATAGTTTTATTTTAATTCAAGAAGGAGTGCCTGGTGGCGTAGCTGGTGTGCTCTGTCACACTACAGACCCCTCCCTGTGTGTGTGTGTGTGCGTGCGTGCGTGCGTGCGTGCGTGCGTGCGTGCGTCTGCAGGGGGTATCTGTCCCATCCATAGATATCAGGGGTACTGCAGCTGCTGCTGCTGTTCAAACTTTTGCTTTAGGCCCATTCCTTTGATGTTAATAAGCGTTTCTAGTACAATCTTTTTCGCTCTGTTCACCCACATCTTTACATTACCTCGTGTGTGTGTGTGTGTGTGTGTGTGTGTGTGTGTGTGTGTGTGTGTGTATGTGTATGTGTGTGTACGTGTGTATAGCATGTGTTTGAAACACTATACTGTATCTGCATAGAAAAAAAGCCTTCTTTTAGTAATGTACAGTTCAAATACTGTATGAACATGACCCCATCTCATCTCATCCCCCTGACTCTGGATACAAAACATTCATGTATTCGTTTGCAACTTTTCATACAATTTGCTTGCACCATTTCAGAGAAATTAAATATTTAAAATGGAAATAAATTGGTAACTGCAGTAACAAACAACACTGTACATGCTAATAGTACATCCATGTAAGCAGTACATACATGCTCAGGAGTTGTTTTTTTGGATCGGTATATACTTGTCATTATCCACTTCAACCATTTTAATTCCCCCCTTTTAAATTATTGTACTGGTTGATGTGTATGTATATATATATATATATATATATATATATATATATATATATAGATATATATCTATATATATATATATATATATATATATTTCAACCATTATCACCTACAGTACAGTAGCATACAGTGCTCCCACTGCAGCAAGGGATTCTGGGAAATGACATGCAATGTTTACTCGCTCATCCCACAACGTGGCGGTATCAAATATAGCGTTTTCCCAGTTATTATATCCCTGCAGGATGTAGGATAATCCCAGCCAAACCCACATACTTACTACATTCCCGTTATGTCACATGTATTATTTCCTGTGAAGGAAGCGCTATGTATATTCCCATTATGGTCACAAATTGGACGATACTGTATTTCCATTATGTCTCCTATTATTTTCCCATGATATCTCATAGAATACTGTCATCCAAAACCACATCATTATTGAATGATTGAAAATGATGCCTCCGTTTTATGTCAAGATTGTCTTGACACTTAGACCCCCAAGATTTCAATAGCGCCTCACTTAAAAGATGACATTATTTTTGATTCAAATGAACTTTTATGGTGCAGAAGCCGCATGGTGCCTGTGCCTACAGTGTATGTATTTGTCAGTGTGTCTCTATCTGCATTTCTGTCTCTTGCTGGCCGCCAGCCTGTGTGATGATGTCAGCCTGTCTGTGATGTAAGAGAGACATTGTGATATCATCACATACTGTAGGCAGGATGGCAGGTGTAAAGCTTCTAAAAGAGAGAGGGAGGGAGAGAGGTAGAGGAGAGAGAGGGAGAAAGAGGGAGAGAGAGAGCAAGCAGCTCCTCCCTCCCATGCAAATGACTGGAGGCAGAGGAGTAGAGGGACAGAAGCCTGTGCTGCTTGTAATGGGACAGGATTTGGGGTGCTGTTTCATGCTCTATCTCCCTCCCTCCCACTGTCTCAGGTGCAGAAAGTTTTCAAGGGAGAGAGGAAAGGAAGAGGAAAATGGAAGCTGAGGAGAGCTGGTCCTGTCCCTCTTGTTGGTAAAGAGGGGGCATCCAGAAAGAGGTAAGGAGATAGTTTTATTTTAATTCAAGAAGGAGTGCCTGGTGGCGTAGCTGGTGTGCTCTGTCACACTACAGACCCCTCCCTGTGTGTGTGTGTGTGCGTGCGTGCGTGCGTGCGTGCGTGCGTGCGTCTGCAGGGGGTATCTGTCCCATCCATAGATATCAGGGGTACTGCAGCTGCTGCTGCTGTTCAAACTTTTGCTTTAGGCCCATTCCTTTGATGTTAATAAGCGTTTCTAGTACAATCTTTTTCGCTCTGTTCACCCACATCTTTACATTACCTCGTGTGTGTGTGTGTGTGTGTGTGTGTGTGTGTGTGTATGTGTATGTGTGTGTACGTGTGTATAGCATGTGTTTGAAACACTATACTGTATCTGCATAGAAAAAAAGCCTTCTTTTAGTAATGTACAGTTCAAATACTGTATGAACATGACCCCATCTCATCTCATCCCCCTGACTCTGGATACAAAACATTCATGTATTCGTTTGCAACTTTTCATACAATTTGCTTGCACCATTTCAGAGAAATTAAATATTTAAAATGGAAATAAATTGGTAACTGCAGTAACAAACAACACTGTACATGCTAATAGTACATCCATGTAAGCAGTACATACATGCTCAGGAGTTGTTTTTTTGGATCGGTATATACTTGTCATTATCCACTTCAACCATTTTAATTCCCCCCTTTTAAATTATTGTACTGGTTGATGTGTATGTATATATATATATATATATATATATATATATATATATATATATATATATATAGATATATATCTATATATATATATATATATATATATATTTCAACCATTATCACCTACAGTACAGTAGCATACAGTGCTCCCACTGCAGCAAGGGATTCTGGGAAATGACATGCAATGTTTACTCGCTCATCCCACAACGTGGCGGTATCAAATATAGCGTTTTCCCAGTTATTATATCCCTGCAGGATGTAGGATAATCCCAGCCAAACCCACATACTTACTACATTCCCGTTATGTCACATGTATTATTTCCTGTGAAGGAAGCGCTATGTATATTCCCATTATGGTCACAAATTGGACGATACTGTATTTCCATTATGTCTCCTATTATTTTCCCATGATATCTCATAGAATACTGTCATCCAAAACCACATCATTATTGAATGATTGAAAATGATGCCTCCGTTTTATGTCAAGATTGTCTTGACACTTAGACCCCCAAGATTTCAATAGCGCCTCACTTAAAAGATGACATTATTTTTGATTCAAATGAACTTTTATGGTGCAGAAGCCGCATGGTGCCTGTGCCTACAGTGTATGTATTTGTCAGTGTGTCTCTATCTGCATTTCTGTCTCTTGCTGGCCGCCAGCCTGTGTGATGATGTCAGCCTGTCTGTGATGTAAGAGAGACATTGTGATATCATCACATACTGTAGGCAGGATGGCAGGTGTAAAGCTTCTAAAAGAGAGAGGGAGGGAGAGAGGTAGAGGAGAGAGAGGGAGAAAGAGGGAGAGAGAGAGCAAGCAGCTCCTCCCTCCCATGCAAATGACTGGAGGCAGAGGAGTAGAGGGACAGAAGCCTGTGCTGCTTGTAATGGGACAGGATTTGGGGTGCTGTTTCATGCTCTATCTCCCTCCCTCCCACTGTCTCAGGTGCAGAAAGTTTTCAAGGGAGAGAGGAAAGGAAGAGGAAAATGGAAGCTGAGGAGAGCTGGTCCTGTCCCTCTTGTTGGTAAAGAGGGGGCATCCAGAAAGAGGTAAGGAGATAGTTTTATTTTAATTCAAGAAGGAGTGCCTGGTGGCGAAGCTGGTGTGCTCTGTCACACTACAGACCCCTCCCTGTGTGTGTGTGTGTGTGTGCGTGCGTGCGTCTGCAGGGGGTATCTGTCCCATCCATAGATATCAGGGGTACTGCAGCTGCTGCTGCTGTTCAAACTTTTGCTTTAGGCCCATTCCTTTGATGTTAATAAGCGTTTCTAGTACAATCTTTTTCGCTCTGTTCACCCACATCTTTACATTACCTCGTGTGTGTGTGTGTGTGTGTGTGTGTGTGTATGTGTATGTGTGTGTACGTGTGTATAGCATGTGTTTGAAACACTATACTGTATCTGCATAGAAAAAAAGCCTTCTTTTAGTAATGTACAGTTCAAATACTGTATGAACATGACCCCATCTCATCTCATCCCCCTGACTCTGGATACAAAACATTCATGTATTCGTTTGCAACTTTTCATACAATTTGCTTGCACCATTTCAGAGAAATTAAATATTTAAAATGGAAATAAATTGGTAACTGCAGTAACAAACAACACTGTACATGCTAATAGTACATCCATGTAAGCAGTACATACATGCTCAGGAGTTGTTTTTTTGGATCGGTATATACTTGTCATTATCCACTTCAACCATTTTAATTCCCCCCTTTTAAATTATTGTACTGGTTGATGTGTATGTATATATATATATATATATATATATATATATATATAGATATATATCTATATATATATATATATATATATATTTCAACCATTATCACCTACAGTACAGTAGCATACAGTGCTCCCACTGCAGCAAGGGATTCTGGGAAATGACATGCAATGTTTACTCGCTCATCCCACAACGTGGCGGTATCAAATATAGCGTTTTCCCAGTTATTATATCCCTGCAGGATGTAGGATAATCCCAGCCAAACCCACATACTTACTACATTCCCGTTATGTCACATGTATTATTTCCTGTGAAGGAAGCGCTATGTATATTCCCATTATGGTCACAAATTGGACGATACTGTATTTCCATTATGTCTCCTATTATTTTCCCATGATATCTCATAGAATACTGTCATCCAAAACCACATCATTATTGAATGATTGAAAATGATGCCTCCGTTTTATGTCAAGATTGTCTTGACACTTAGACCCCCAAGATTTCAATAGCGCCTCACTTAAAAGATGACATTATTTTTGATTCAAATGAACTTTTATGGTGCAGAAGCCGCATGGTGCCTGTGCCTACAGTGTATGTATTTGTCAGTGTGTCTCTATCTGCATTTCTGTCTCTTGCTGGCCGCCAGCCTGTGTGATGATGTCAGCCTGTCTGTGATGTAAGAGAGACATTGTGATATCATCACATACTGTAGGCAGGATGGCAGGTGTAAAGCTTCTAAAAGAGAGAGGGAGGGAGAGAGGTAGAGGAGAGAGAGGGAGAAAGAGGGAGAGAGAGAGCAAGCAGCTCCTCCCTCCCATGCAAATGACTGGAGGCAGAGGAGTAGAGGGACAGAAGCCTGTGCTGCTTGTAATGGGACAGGATTTGGGGTGCTGTTTCATGCTCTATCTCCCTCCCTCCCACTGTCTCAGGTGCAGAAAGTTTTCAAGGGAGAGAGGAAAGGAAGAGGAAAATGGAAGCTGAGGAGAGCTGGTCCTGTCCCTCTTGTTGGTAAAGAGGGGGCATCCAGAAAGAGGTAAGGAGATAGTTTTATTTTAATTCAAGAAGGAGTGCCTGGTGGCGTAGCTGGTGTGCTCTGTCACACTACAGACCCCTCCCTGTGTGTGTGTGTGTGCGTGCGTGCGTGCGTGCGTGCGTGCGTGCGTGCGTGCGTGCGTCTGCAGGGGGTATCTGTCCCATCCATAGATATCAGGGGTACTGCAGCTGCTGCTGCTGTTCAAACTTTTGCTTTAGGCCCATTCCTTTGATGTTAATAAGCGTTTCTAGTACAATCTTTTTCGCTCTGTTCACCCACATCTTTACATTACCTCGTGTGTGTGTGTGTGTGTGTGTGTGTGTGTGTGTGTATGTGTATGTGTGTGTACGTGTGTATAGCATGTGTTTGAAACACTATACTGTATCTGCATAGAAAAAAAGCCTTCTTTTAGTAATGTACAGTTCAAATACTGTATGAACATGACCCCATCTCATCTCATCCCCCTGACTCTGGATACAAAACATTCATGTATTCGTTTGCAACTTTTCATACAATTTGCTTGCACCATTTCAGAGAAATTAAATATTTAAAATGGAAATAAATTGGTAACTGCAGTAACAAACAACACTGTACATGCTAATAGTACATCCATGTAAGCAGTACATACATGCTCAGGAGTTGTTTTTTTGGATCGGTATATACTTGTCATTATCCACTTCAACCATTTTAATTCCCCCCTTTTAAATTATTGTACTGGTTGATGTGTATGTATATATATATATATATATATATATATATATATATATATATATATATATATATAGATATATATCTATATATATATATATATATATATATTTCAACCATTATCACCTACAGTACAGTAGCATACAGTGCTCCCACTGCAGCAAGGGATTCTGGGAAATGACATGCAATGTTTACTCGCTCATCCCACAACGTGGCGGTATCAAATATAGCGTTTTCCCAGTTATTATATCCCTGCAGGATGTAGGATAATCCCAGCCAAACCCACATACTTACTACATTCCCGTTATGTCACATGTATTATTTCCTGTGAAGGAAGCGCTATGTATATTCCCATTATGGTCACAAATTGGACGATACTGTATTTCCATTATGTCTCCTATTATTTTCCCATGATATCTCATAGAATACTGTCATCCAAAACCACATCATTATTGAATGATTGAAAATGATGCCTCCGTTTTATGTCAAGATTGTCTTGACACTTAGACCCCCAAGATTTCAATAGCGCCTCACTTAAAAGATGACATTATTTTTGATTCAAATGAACTTTTATGGTGCAGAAGCCGCATGGTGCCTGTGCCTACAGTGTATGTATTTGTCAGTGTGTCTCTATCTGCATTTCTGTCTCTTGCTGGCCGCCAGCCTGTGTGATGATGTCAGCCTGTCTGTGATGTAAGAGAGACATTGTGATATCATCACATACTGTAGGCAGGATGGCAGGTGTAAAGCTTCTAAAAGAGAGAGGGAGGGAGAGAGGTAGAGGAGAGAGAGGGAGAAAGAGGGAGAGAGAGAGCAAGCAGCTCCTCCCTCCCATGCAAATGACTGGAGGCAGAGGAGTAGAGGGACAGAAGCCTGTGCTGCTTGTAATGGGACAGGATTTGGGGTGCTGTTTCATGCTCTATCTCCCTCCCTCCCACTGTCTCAGGTGCAGAAAGTTTTCAAGGGAGAGAGGAAAGGAAGAGGAAAATGGAAGCTGAGGAGAGCTGGTCCTGTCCCTCTTGTTGGTAAAGAGGGGGCATCCAGAAAGAGGTAAGGAGATAGTTTTATTTTAATTCAAGAAGGAGTGCCTGGTGGCGTAGCTGGTGTGCTCTGTCACACTACAGACCCCTCCCTGTGTGTGTGTGTGCGTGCGTGCGTGCGTGCGTGCGTGCGTGCGTGCGTCTGCAGGGGGTATCTGTCCCATCCATAGATATCAGGGGTACTGCAGCTGCTGCTGCTGTTCAAACTTTTGCTTTAGGCCCATTCCTTTGATGTTAATAAGCGTTTCTAGTACAATCTTTTTCGCTCTGTTCACCCACATCTTTACATTACCTCGTGTGTGTGTGTGTGTGTGTGTGTGTGTGTGTGTGTGTGTGTGTGTGTGTGTATGTGTATGTGTGTGTACGTGTGTATAGCATGTGTTTGAAACACTATACTGTATCTGCATAGAAAAAAAGCCTTCTTTTAGTAATGTACAGTTCAAATACTGTATGAACATGACCCCATCTCATCTCATCCCCCTGACTCTGGATACAAAACATTCATGTATTCGTTTGCAACTTTTCATACAATTTGCTTGCACCATTTCAGAGAAATTAAATATTTAAAATGGAAATAAATTGGTAACTGCAGTAACAAACAACACTGTACATGCTAATAGTACATCCATGTAAGCAGTACATACATGCTCAGGAGTTGTTTTTTTGGATCGGTATATACTTGTCATTATCCACTTCAACCATTTTAATTCCCCCCTTTTAAATTATTGTACTGGTTGATGTGTATGTATATATATATATATATATATATATATATATATATATATATATATATATATATAGATATATATCTATATATATATATATATATATATATATTTCAACCATTATCACCTACAGTACAGTAGCATACAGTGCTCCCACTGCAGCAAGGGATTCTGGGAAATGACATGCAATGTTTACTCGCTCATCCCACAACGTGGCGGTATCAAATATAGCGTTTTCCCAGTTATTATATCCCTGCAGGATGTAGGATAATCCCAGCCAAACCCACATACTTACTACATTCCCGTTATGTCACATGTATTATTTCCTGTGAAGGAAGCGCTATGTATATTCCCATTATGGTCACAAATTGGACGATACTGTATTTCCATTATGTCTCCTATTATTTTCCCATGATATCTCATAGAATACTGTCATCCAAAACCACATCATTATTGAATGATTGAAAATGATGCCTCCGTTTTATGTCAAGATTGTCTTGACACTTAGACCCCCAAGATTTCAATAGCGCCTCACTTAAAAGATGACATTATTTTTGATTCAAATGAACTTTTATGGTGCAGAAGCCGCATGGTGCCTGTGCCTACAGTGTATGTATTTGTCAGTGTGTCTCTATCTGCATTTCTGTCTCTTGCTGGCCGCCAGCCTGTGTGATGATGTCAGCCTGTCTGTGATGTAAGAGAGACATTGTGATATCATCACATACTGTAGGCAGGATGGCAGGTGTAAAGCTTCTAAAAGAGAGAGGGAGGGAGAGAGGTAGAGGAGAGAGAGGGAGAAAGAGGGAGAGAGAGAGCAAGCAGCTCCTCCCTCCCATGCAAATGACTGGAGGCAGAGGAGTAGAGGGACAGAAGCCTGTGCTGCTTGTAATGGGACAGGATTTGGGGTGCTGTTTCATGCTCTATCTCCCTCCCTCCCACTGTCTCAGGTGCAGAAAGTTTTCAAGGGAGAGAGGAAAGGAAGAGGAAAATGGAAGCTGAGGAGAGCTGGTCCTGTCCCTCTTGTTGGTAAAGAGGGGGCATCCAGAAAGAGGTAAGGAGATAGTTTTATTTTAATTCAAGAAGGAGTGCCTGGTGGCGTAGCTGGTGTGCTCTGTCACACTACAGACCCCTCCCTGTGTGTGTGTGTGCGTGCGTGCGTGCGTGCGTGCGTGCGTGCGTGCGTGCGTGCGTGCGTCTGCAGGGGGTATCTGTCCCATCCATAGATATCAGGGGTACTGCAGCTGCTGCTGCTGTTCAAACTTTTGCTTTAGGCCCATTCCTTTGATGTTAATAAGCGTTTCTAGTACAATCTTTTTCGCTCTGTTCACCCACATCTTTACATTACCTCGTGTGTGTGTGTGTGTGTGTGTGTGTGTGTGTGTGTGTGTATGTGTATGTGTGTGTACGTGTGTATAGCATGTGTTTGAAACACTATACTGTATCTGCATAGAAAAAAAGCCTTCTTTTAGTAATGTACAGTTCAAATACTGTATGAACATGACCCCATCTCATCTCATCCCCCTGACTCTGGATACAAAACATTCATGTATTCGTTTGCAACTTTTCATACAATTTGCTTGCACCATTTCAGAGAAATTAAATATTTCAAATGGAAATAAATTGGTAACTGCAGTAACAAACAACACTGTACATGCTAATAGTACATCCATGTAAGCAGTACATACATGCTCAGGAGTTGTTTTTTTGGATCGGTATATACTTGTCATTATCCACTTCAACCATTTTAATTCCCCCCTTTTAAATTATTGTACTGGTTGATGTGTATGTATATATATATATATATATATATATATATATATATATATATATATATATAGATATATATCTATATATATATATATATATATATATATATTTCAACCATTATCACCTACAGTACAGTAGCATACAGTGCTCCCACTGCAGCAAGGGATTCTGGGAAATGACATGCAATGTTTACTCGCTCATCCCACAACGTGGCGGTATCAAATATAGCGTTTTCCCAGTTATTATATCCCTGCAGGATGTAGGATAATCCCAGCCAAACCCACATACTTACTACATTCCCGTTATGTCACATGTATTATTTCCTGTGAAGGAAGCGCTATGTATATTCCCATTATGGTCACAAATTGGACGATACTGTATTTCCATTATGTCTCCTATTATTTTCCCATGATATCTCATAGAATACTGTCATCCAAAACCACATCATTATTGAATGATTGAAAATGATGCCTCCGTTTTATGTCAAGATTGTCTTGACACTTAGACCCCCAAGATTTCAATAGCGCCTCACTTAAAAGATGACATTATTTTTGATTCAAATGAACTTTTATGGTGCAGAAGCCGCATGGTGCCTGTGCCTACAGTGTATGTATTTGTCAGTGTGTCTCTATCTGCATTTCTGTCTCTTGCTGGCCGCCAGCCTGTGTGATGATGTCAGCCTGTCTGTGATGTAAGAGAGACATTGTGATATCATCACATACTGTAGGCAGGATGGCAGGTGTAAAGCTTCTAAAAGAGAGAGGGAGGGAGAGAGGTAGAGGAGAGAGAGGGAGAAAGAGGGAGAGAGAGAGCAAGCAGCTCCTCCCTCCCATGCAAATGACTGGAGGCAGAGGAGTAGAGGGACAGAAGCCTGTGCTGCTTGTAATGGGACAGGATTTGGGGTGCTGTTTCATGCTCTATCTCCCTCCCTCCCACTGTCTCAGGTGCAGAAAGTTTTCAAGGGAGAGAGGAAAGGAAGAGGAAAATGGAAGCTGAGGAGAGCTGGTCCTGTCCCTCTTGTTGGTAAAGAGGGGGCATCCAGAAAGAGGTAAGGAGATAGTTTTATTTTAATTCAAGAAGGAGTGCCTGGTGGCGTAGCTGGTGTGCTCTGTCACACTACAGACCCCTCCCTGTGTGTGTGTGTGCGTGCGTGCGTGCGTGCGTGCGTGCGTGCGTGCGTGCGTCTGCAGGGGGTATCTGTCCCATCCATAGATATCAGGGGTACTGCAGCTGCTGCTGCTGTTCAAACTTTTGCTTTAGGCCCATTCCTTTGATGTTAATAAGCGTTTCTAGTACAATCTTTTTCGCTCTGTTCACCCACATCTTTACATTACCTCGTGTGTGTGTGTGTGTGTGTGTATGTGTATGTGTGTGTACGTGTGTATAGCATGTGTTTGAAACACTATACTGTATCTGCATAGAAAAAAAGCCTTCTTTTAGTAATGTACAGTTCAAATACTGTATGAACATGACCCCATCTCATCTCATCCCCCTGACTCTGGATACAAAACATTCATGTATTCGTTTGCAACTTTTCATACAATTTGCTTGCACCATTTCAGAGAAATTAAATATTTAAAATGGAAATAAATTGGTAACTGCAGTAACAAACAACACTGTACATGCTAATAGTACATCCATGTAAGCAGTACATACATGCTCAGGAGTTGTTTTTTTGGATCGGTATATACTTGTCATTATCCACTTCAACCATTTTAATTCCCCCCTTTTAAATTATTGTACTGGTTGATGTGTATGTATATATATATATATATATATATATATATATATATATAGATATATATCTATATATATATATATATATATATATATATTTCAACCATTATCACCTACAGTACAGTAGCATACAGTGCTCCCACTGCAGCAAGGGATTCTGGGAAATGACATGCAATGTTTACTCGCTCATCCCACAACGTGGCGGTATCAAATATAGCGTTTTCCCAGTTATTATATCCCTGCAGGATGTAGGATAATCCCAGCCAAACCCACATACTTACTACATTCCCGTTATGTCACATGTATTATTTCCTGTGAAGGAAGCGCTATGTATATTCCCATTATGGTCACAAATTGGACGATACTGTATTTCCATTATGTCTCCTATTATTTTCCCATGATATCTCATAGAATACTGTCATCCAAAACCACATCATTATTGAATGATTGAAAATGATGCCTCCGTTTTATGTCAAGATTGTCTTGACACTTAGACCCCCAAGATTTCAATAGCGCCTCACTTAAAAGATGACATTATTTTTGATTCAAATGAACTTTTATGGTGCAGAAGCCGCATGGTGCCTGTGCCTACAGTGTATGTATTTGTCAGTGTGTCTCTATCTGCATTTCTGTCTCTTGCTGGCCGCCAGCCTGTGTGATGATGTCAGCCTGTCTGTGATGTAAGAGAGACATTGTGATATCATCACATACTGTAGGCAGGATGGCAGGTGTAAAGCTTCTAAAAGAGAGAGGGAGGGAGAGAGGTAGAGGAGAGAGAGGGAGAAAGAGGGAGAGAGAGAGCAAGCAGCTCCTCCCTCCCATGCAAATGACTGGAGGCAGAGGAGTAGAGGGACAGAAGCCTGTGCTGCTTGTAATGGGACAGGATTTGGGGTGCTGTTTCATGCTCTATCTCCCTCCCTCCCACTGTCTCAGGTGCAGAAAGTTTTCAAGGGAGAGAGGAAAGGAAGAGGAAAATGGAAGCTGAGGAGAGCTGGTCCTGTCCCTCTTGTTGGTAAAGAGGGGGCATCCAGAAAGAGGTAAGGAGATAGTTTTATTTTAATTCAAGAAGGAGTGCCTGGTGGCGTAGCTGGTGTGCTCTGTCACACTACAGACCCCTCCCTGTGTGTGTGTGTGTGCGTGCGTGCGTGCGTGCGTGCGTGCGTGCGTGCGTGCGTGCGTGCGTGCGTGCGTGCGTCTGCAGGGGGTATCTGTCCCATCCATAGATATCAGGGGTACTGCAGCTGCTGCTGCTGTTCAAACTTTTGCTTTAGGCCCATTCCTTTGATGTTAATAAGCGTTTCTAGTACAATCTTTTTCGCTCTGTTCACCCACATCTTTACATTACCTCGTGTGTGTGTGTGTGTGTGTGTGTGTGTGTGTGTGTATGTGTATGTGTGTGTACGTGTGTATAGCATGTGTTTGAAACACTATACTGTATCTGCATAGAAAAAAAGCCTTCTTTTAGTAATGTACAGTTCAAATACTGTATGAACATGACCCCATCTCATCTCATCCCCCTGACTCTGGATACAAAACATTCATGTATTCGTTTGCAACTTTTCATACAATTTGCTTGCACCATTTCAGAGAAATTAAATATTTAAAATGGAAATAAATTGGTAACTGCAGTAACAAACAACACTGTACATGCTAATAGTACATCCATGTAAGCAGTACATACATGCTCAGGAGTTGTTTTTTTGGATCGGTATATACTTGTCATTATCCACTTCAACCATTTTAATTCCCCCCTTTTAAATTATTGTACTGGTTGATGTGTATGTATATATATATATATATATATATATATATATATAGATATATATCTATATATATATATATATATATTTCAACCATTATCACCTACAGTACAGTAGCATACAGTGCTCCCACTGCAGCAAGGGATTCTGGGAAATGACATGCAATGTTTACTCGCTCATCCCACAACGTGGCGGTATCAAATATAGCGTTTTCCCAGTTATTATATCCCTGCAGGATGTAGGATAATCCCAGCCAAACCCACATACTTACTACATTCCCGTTATGTCACATGTATTATTTCCTGTGAAGGAAGCGCTATGTATATTCCCATTATGGTCACAAATTGGACGATACTGTATTTCCATTATGTCTCCTATTATTTTCCCATGATATCTCATAGAATACTGTCATCCAAAACCACATCATTATTGAATGATTGAAAATGATGCCTCCGTTTTATGTCAAGATTGTCTTGACACTTAGACCCCCAAGATTTCAATAGCGCCTCACTTAAAAGATGACATTATTTTTGATTCAAATGAACTTTTATGGTGCAGAAGCCGCATGGTGCCTGTGCCTACAGTGTATGTATTTGTCAGTGTGTCTCTATCTGCATTTCTGTCTCTTGCTGGCCGCCAGCCTGTGTGATGATGTCAGCCTGTCTGTGATGTAAGAGAGACATTGTGATATCATCACATACTGTAGGCAGGATGGCAGGTGTAAAGCTTCTAAAAGAGAGAGGGAGGGAGAGAGGTAGAGGAGAGAGAGGGAGAAAGAGGGAGAGAGAGAGCAAGCAGCTCCTCCCTCCCATGCAAATGACTGGAGGCAGAGGAGTAGAGGGACAGAAGCCTGTGCTGCTTGTAATGGGACAGGATTTGGGGTGCTGTTTCATGCTCTATCTCCCTCCCTCCCACTGTCTCAGGTGCAGAAAGTTTTCAAGGGAGAGAGGAAAGGAAGAGGAAAATGGAAGCTGAGGAGAGCTGGTCCTGTCCCTCTTGTTGGTAAAGAGGGGGCATCCAGAAAGAGGTAAGGAGATAGTTTTATTTTAATTCAAGAAGGAGTGCCTGGTGGCGTAGCTGGTGTGCTCTGTCACACTACAGACCCCTCCCTGTGTGTGTGTGTGTGCGTGCGTGCGTGCGTGCGTGCGTGCGTGCGTGCGTGCGTCTGCAGGGGGTATCTGTCCCATCCATAGATATCAGGGGTACTGCAGCTGCTGCTGCTGTTCAAACTTTTGCTTTAGGCCCATTCCTTTGATGTTAATAAGCGTTTCTAGTACAATCTTTTTCGCTCTGTTCACCCACATCTTTACATTACCTCGTGTGTGTGTGTGTGTGTGTGTGTGTGTGTGTGTGTGTGTGTGTGTGTATGTGTATGTGTGTGTACGTGTGTATAGCATGTGTTTGAAACACTATACTGTATCTGCATAGAAAAAAAGCCTTCTTTTAGTAATGTACAGTTCAAATACTGTATGAACATGACCCCATCTCATCTCATCCCCCTGACTCTGGATACAAAACATTCATGTATTCGTTTGCAACTTTTCATACAATTTGCTTGCACCATTTCAGAGAAATTAAATATTTAAAATGGAAATAAATTGGTAACTGCAGTAACAAACAACACTGTACATGCTAATAGTACATCCATGTAAGCAGTACATACATGCTCAGGAGTTGTTTTTTTGGATCGGTATATACTTGTCATTATCCACTTCAACCATTTTAATTCCCCCCTTTTAAATTATTGTACTGGTTGATGTGTATGTATATATATATATATATATATATATATATATATATATATATAGATATATATCTATATATATATATATATATATATATATTTCAACCATTATCACCTACAGTACAGTAGCATACAGTGCTCCCACTGCAGCAAGGGATTCTGGGAAATGACATGCAATGTTTACTCGCTCATCCCACAACGTGGCGGTATCAAATATAGCGTTTTCCCAGTTATTATATCCCTGCAGGATGTAGGATAATCCCAGCCAAACCCACATACTTACTACATTCCCGTTATGTCACATGTATTATTTCCTGTGAAGGAAGCGCTATGTATATTCCCATTATGGTCACAAATTGGACGATACTGTATTTCCATTATGTCTCCTATTATTTTCCCATGATATCTCATAGAATACTGTCATCCAAAACCACATCATTATTGAATGATTGAAAATGATGCCTCCGTTTTATGTCAAGATTGTCTTGACACTTAGACCCCCAAGATTTCAATAGCGCCTCACTTAAAAGATGACATTATTTTTGATTCAAATGAACTTTTATGGTGCAGAAGCCGCATGGTGCCTGTGCCTACAGTGTATGTATTTGTCAGTGTGTCTCTATCTGCATTTCTGTCTCTTGCTGGCCGCCAGCCTGTGTGATGATGTCAGCCTGTCTGTGATGTAAGAGAGACATTGTGATATCATCACATACTGTAGGCAGGATGGCAGGTGTAAAGCTTCTAAAAGAGAGAGGGAGGGAGAGAGGTAGAGGAGAGAGAGGGAGAAAGAGGGAGAGAGAGAGCAAGCAGCTCCTCCCTCCCATGCAAATGACTGGAGGCAGAGGAGTAGAGGGACAGAAGCCTGTGCTGCTTGTAATGGGACAGGATTTGGGGTGCTGTTTCATGCTCTATCTCCCTCCCTCCCACTGTCTCAGGTGCAGAAAGTTTTCAAGGGAGAGAGGAAAGGAAGAGGAAAATGGAAGCTGAGGAGAGCTGGTCCTGTCCCTCTTGTTGGTAAAGAGGGGGCATCCAGAAAGAGGTAAGGAGATAGTTTTATTTTAATTCAAGAAGGAGTGCCTGGTGGCGTAGCTGGTGTGCTCTGTCACACTACAGACCCCTCCCTGTGTGTGTGTGTGTGCGTGCGTGCGTGCGTGCGTGCGTGCGTGCGTGCGTGCGTCTGCAGGGGGTATCTGTCCCATCCATAGATATCAGGGGTACTGCAGCTGCTGCTGCTGTTCAAACTTTTGCTTTAGGCCCATTCCTTTGATGTTAATAAGCGTTTCTAGTACAATCTTTTTCGCTCTGTTCACCCACATCTTTACATTACCTCGTGTGTGTGTGTGTGTGTGTGTGTGTGTGTGTGTGTATGTGTATGTGTGTGTACGTGTGTATAGCATGTGTTTGAAACACTATACTGTATCTGCATAGAAAAAAAGCCTTCTTTTAGTAATGTACAGTTCAAATACTGTATGAACATGACCCCATCTCATCTCATCCCCCTGACTCTGGATACAAAACATTCATGTATTCGTTTGCAACTTTTCATACAATTTGCTTGCACCATTTCAGAGAAATTAAATATTTAAAATGGAAATAAATTGGTAACTGCAGTAACAAACAACACTGTACATGCTAATAGTACATCCATGTAAGCAGTACATACATGCTCAGGAGTTGTTTTTTTGGATCGGTATATACTTGTCATTATCCACTTCAACCATTTTAATTCCCCCCTTTTAAATTATTGTACTGGTTGATGTGTATGTATATATATATATATATATATATATATATATATATATATATATATATATATATAGATATATATCTATATATATATATATATATATATATATTTCAACCATTATCACCTACAGTACAGTAGCATACAGTGCTCCCACTGCAGCAAGGGATTCTGGGAAATGACATGCAATGTTTACTCGCTCATCCCACAACGTGGCGGTATCAAATATAGCGTTTTCCCAGTTATTATATCCCTGCAGGATGTAGGATAATCCCAGCCAAACCCACATACTTACTACATTCCCGTTATGTCACATGTATTATTTCCTGTGAAGGAAGCGCTATGTATATTCCCATTATGGTCACAAATTGGACGATACTGTATTTCCATTATGTCTCCTATTATTTTCCCATGATATCTCATAGAATACTGTCATCCAAAACCACATCATTATTGAATGATTGAAAATGATGCCTCCGTTTTATGTCAAGATTGTCTTGACACTTAGACCCCCAAGATTTCAATAGCGCCTCACTTAAAAGATGACATTATTTTTGATTCAAATGAACTTTTATGGTGCAGAAGCCGCATGGTGCCTGTGCCTACAGTGTATGTATTTGTCAGTGTGTCTCTATCTGCATTTCTGTCTCTTGCTGGCCGCCAGCCTGTGTGATGATGTCAGCCTGTCTGTGATGTAAGAGAGACATTGTGATATCATCACATACTGTAGGCAGGATGGCAGGTGTAAAGCTTCTAAAAGAGAGAGGGAGGGAGAGAGGTAGAGGAGAGAGAGGGAGAAAGAGGGAGAGAGAGAGCAAGCAGCTCCTCCCTCCCATGCAAATGACTGGAGGCAGAGGAGTAGAGGGACAGAAGCCTGTGCTGCTTGTAATGGGACAGGATTTGGGGTGCTGTTTCATGCTCTATCTCCCTCCCTCCCACTGTCTCAGGTGCAGAAAGTTTTCAAGGGAGAGAGGAAAGGAAGAGGAAAATGGAAGCTGAGGAGAGCTGGTCCTGTCCCTCTTGTTGGTAAAGAGGGGGCATCCAGAAAGAGGTAAGGAGATAGTTTTATTTTAATTCAAGAAGGAGTGCCTGGTGGCGAAGCTGGTGTGCTCTGTCACACTACAGACCCCTCCCTGTGTGTGTGTGTGTGTGTGCGTGCGTGCGTCTGCAGGGGGTATCTGTCCCATCCATAGATATCAGGGGTACTGCAGCTGCTGCTGCTGTTCAAACTTTTGCTTTAGGCCCATTCCTTTGATGTTAATAAGCGTTTCTAGTACAATCTTTTTCGCTCTGTTCACCCACATCTTTACATTACCTCGTGTGTGTGTGTGTGTGTGTGTGTGTGTGTATGTGTATGTGTGTGTACGTGTGTATAGCATGTGTTTGAAACACTATACTGTATCTGCATAGAAAAAAAGCCTTCTTTTAGTAATGTACAGTTCAAATACTGTATGAACATGACCCCATCTCATCTCATCCCCCTGACTCTGGATACAAAACATTCATGTATTCGTTTGCAACTTTTCATACAATTTGCTTGCACCATTTCAGAGAAATTAAATATTTAAAATGGAAATAAATTGGTAACTGCAGTAACAAACAACACTGTACATGCTAATAGTACATCCATGTAAGCAGTACATACATGCTCAGGAGTTGTTTTTTTGGATCGGTATATACTTGTCATTATCCACTTCAACCATTTTAATTCCCCCCTTTTAAATTATTGTACTGGTTGATGTGTATGTATATATATATATATATATATATATATATATATATAGATATATATCTATATATATATATATATATATATATATTCAACCATTATCACCTACAGTACAGTAGCATACAGTGCTCCCACTGCAGCAAGGGATTCTGGGAAATGACATGCAATGTTTACTCGCTCATCCCACAACGTGGCGGTATCAAATATAGCGTTTTCCCAGTTATTATATCCCTGCAGGATGTAGGATAATCCCAGCCAAACCCACATACTTACTACATTCCCGTTATGTCACATGTATTATTTCCTGTGAAGGAAGCGCTATGTATATTCCCATTATGGTCACAAATTGGACGATACTGTATTTCCATTATGTCTCCTATTATTTTCCCATGATATCTCATAGAATACTGTCATCCAAAACCACATCATTATTGAATGATTGAAAATGATGCCTCCGTTTTATGTCAAGATTGTCTTGACACTTAGACCCCCAAGATTTCAATAGCGCCTCACTTAAAAGATGACATTATTTTTGATTCAAATGAACTTTTATGGTGCAGAAGCCGCATGGTGCCTGTGCCTACAGTGTATGTATTTGTCAGTGTGTCTCTATCTGCATTTCTGTCTCTTGCTGGCCGCCAGCCTGTGTGATGATGTCAGCCTGTCTGTGATGTAAGAGAGACATTGTGATATCATCACATACTGTAGGCAGGATGGCAGGTGTAAAGCTTCTAAAAGAGAGAGGGAGGGAGAGAGGTAGAGGAGAGAGAGGGAGAAAGAGGGAGAGAGAGAGCAAGCAGCTCCTCCCTCCCATGCAAATGACTGGAGGCAGAGGAGTAGAGGGACAGAAGCCTGTGCTGCTTGTAATGGGACAGGATTTGGGGTGCTGTTTCATGCTCTATCTCCCTCCCTCCCACTGTCTCAGGTGCAGAAAGTTTTCAAGGGAGAGAGGAAAGGAAGAGGAAAATGGAAGCTGAGGAGAGCTGGTCCTGTCCCTCTTGTTGGTAAAGAGGGGGCATCCAGAAAGAGGTAAGGAGATAGTTTTATTTTAATTCAAGAAGGAGTGCCTGGTGGCGTAGCTGGTGTGCTCTGTCACACTACAGACCCCTCCCTGTGTGTGTGTGTGTGTGCGTGCGTGCGTGCGTGCGTGCGTGCGTGCGTGCGTGCGTGCGTCTGCAGGGGGTATCTGTCCCATCCATAGATATCAGGGGTACTGCAGCTGCTGCTGCTGTTCAAACTTTTGCTTTAGGCCCATTCCTTTGATGTTAATAAGCGTTTCTAGTACAATCTTTTTCGCTCTGTTCACCCACATCTTTACATTACCTCGTGTGTGTGTGTGTGTGTGTGTGTGTGTGTGTGTGTATGTGTATGTGTGTGTACGTGTGTATAGCATGTGTTTGAAACACTATACTGTATCTGCATAGAAAAAAAGCCTTCTTTTAGTAATGTACAGTTCAAATACTGTATGAACATGACCCCATCTCATCTCATCCCCCTGACTCTGGATACAAAACATTCATGTATTCGTTTGCAACTTTTCATACAATTTGCTTGCACCATTTCAGAGAAATTAAATATTTAAAATGGAAATAAATTGGTAACTGCAGTAACAAACAACACTGTACATGCTAATAGTACATCCATGTAAGCAGTACATACATGCTCAGGAGTTGTTTTTTTGGATCGGTATATACTTGTCATTATCCACTTCAACCATTTTAATTCCCCCCTTTTAAATTATTGTACTGGTTGATGTGTATGTATATATATATATATATATATATATATATATATATATATATATATATATATATAGATATATATCTATATATATATATATATATATATATTTCAACCATTATCACCTACAGTACAGTAGCATACAGTGCTCCCACTGCAGCAAGGGATTCTGGGAAATGACATGCAATGTTTACTCGCTCATCCCACAACGTGGCGGTATCAAATATAGCGTTTTCCCAGTTATTATATCCCTGCAGGATGTAGGATAATCCCAGCCAAACCCCACATACTTACTACATTCCCGTTATGTCACATGTATTATTTCCTGTGAAGGAAGCGCTATGTATATTCCCATTATGGTCACAAATTGGACGATACTGTATTTCCATTATGTCTCCTATTATTTTCCCATGATATCTCATAGAATACTGTCATCCAAAACCACATCATTATTGAATGATTGAAAATGATGCCTCCGTTTTATGTCAAGATTGTCTTGACACTTAGACCCCCAAGATTTCAATAGCGCCTCACTTAAAAGATGACATTATTTTTGATTCAAATGAACTTTTATGGTGCAGAAGCCGCATGGTGCCTGTGCCTACAGTGTATGTATTTGTCAGTGTGTCTCTATCTGCATTTCTGTCTCTTGCTGGCCGCCAGCCTGTGTGATGATGTCAGCCTGTCTGTGATGTAAGAGAGACATTGTGATATCATCACATACTGTAGGCAGGATGGCAGGTGTAAAGCTTCTAAAAGAGAGAGGGAGGGAGAGAGGTAGAGGAGAGAGAGGGAGAAAGAGGGAGAGAGAGAGCAAGCAGCTCCTCCCTCCCATGCAAATGACTGGAGGCAGAGGAGTAGAGGGACAGAAGCCTGTGCTGCTTGTAATGGGACAGGATTTGGGGTGCTGTTTCATGCTCTATCTCCCTCCCTCCCACTGTCTCAGGTGCAGAAAGTTTTCAAGGGAGAGAGGAAAGGAAGAGGAAAATGGAAGCTGAGGAGAGCTGGTCCTGTCCCTCTTGTTGGTAAAGAGGGGGCATCCAGAAAGAGGTAAGGAGATAGTTTTATTTTAATTCAAGAAGGAGTGCCTGGTGGCGTAGCTGGTGTGCTCTGTCACACTACAGACCCCTCCCTGTGTGTGTGTGTGCGTGCGTGCGTGCGTGCGTGCGTGCGTGCGTGCGTCTGCAGGGGGTATCTGTCCCATCCATAGATATCAGGGGTACTGCAGCTGCTGCTGCTGTTCAAACTTTTGCTTTAGGCCCATTCCTTTGATGTTAATAAGCGTTTCTAGTACAATCTTTTTCGCTCTGTTCACCCACATCTTTACATTACCTCGTGTGTGTGTGTGTGTGTGTGTGTGTGTGTGTGTGTGTGTGTGTGTGTGTGTATGTGTATGTGTGTGTACGTGTGTATAGCATGTGTTTGAAACACTATACTGTATCTGCATAGAAAAAAAGCCTTCTTTTAGTAATGTACAGTTCAAATACTGTATGAACATGACCCCATCTCATCTCATCCCCCTGACTCTGGATACAAAACATTCATGTATTCGTTTGCAACTTTTCATACAATTTGCTTGCACCATTTCAGAGAAATTAAATATTTAAAATGGAAATAAATTGGTAACTGCAGTAACAAACAACACTGTACATGCTAATAGTACATCCATGTAAGCAGTACATACATGCTCAGGAGTTGTTTTTTTGGATCGGTATATACTTGTCATTATCCACTTCAACCATTTTAATTCCCCCCTTTTAAATTATTGTACTGGTTGATGTGTATGTATATATATATATATATATATATATATATATATATATATATATATATATATATAGATATATATCTATATATATATATATATATATATATATTTCAACCATTATCACCTACAGTACAGTAGCATACAGTGCTCCCACTGCAGCAAGGGATTCTGGGAAATGACATGCAATGTTTACTCGCTCATCCCACAACGTGGCGGTATCAAATATAGCGTTTTCCCAGTTATTATATCCCTGCAGGATGTAGGATAATCCCAGCCAAACCCACATACTTACTACATTCCCGTTATGTCACATGTATTATTTCCTGTGAAGGAAGCGCTATGTATATTCCCATTATGGTCACAAATTGGACGATACTGTATTTCCATTATGTCTCCTATTATTTTCCCATGATATCTCATAGAATACTGTCATCCAAAACCACATCATTATTGAATGATTGAAAATGATGCCTCCGTTTTATGTCAAGATTGTCTTGACACTTAGACCCCCAAGATTTCAATAGCGCCTCACTTAAAAGATGACATTATTTTTGATTCAAATGAACTTTTATGGTGCAGAAGCCGCATGGTGCCTGTGCCTACAGTGTATGTATTTGTCAGTGTGTCTCTATCTGCATTTCTGTCTCTTGCTGGCCGCCAGCCTGTGTGATGATGTCAGCCTGTCTGTGATGTAAGAGAGACATTGTGATATCATCACATACTGTAGGCAGGATGGCAGGTGTAAAGCTTCTAAAAGAGAGAGGGAGGGAGAGAGGTAGAGGAGAGAGAGGGAGAAAGAGGGAGAGAGAGAGCAAGCAGCTCCTCCCTCCCATGCAAATGACTGGAGGCAGAGGAGTAGAGGGACAGAAGCCTGTGCTGCTTGTAATGGGACAGGATTTGGGGTGCTGTTTCATGCTCTATCTCCCTCCCTCCCACTGTCTCAGGTGCAGAAAGTTTTCAAGGGAGAGAGGAAAGGAAGAGGAAAATGGAAGCTGAGGAGAGCTGGTCCTGTCCCTCTTGTTGGTAAAGAGGGGGCATCCAGAAAGAGGTAAGGAGATAGTTTTATTTTAATTCAAGAAGGAGTGCCTGGTGGCGTAGCTGGTGTGCTCTGTCACACTACAGACCCCTCCCTGTGTGTGTGTGTGCGTGCGTGCGTGCGTGCGTGCGTGCGTGCGTGCGTGCGTGCGTCTGCAGGGGGTATCTGTCCCATCCATAGATATCAGGGGTACTGCAGCTGCTGCTGCTGTTCAAACTTTTGCTTTAGGCCCATTCCTTTGATGTTAATAAGCGTTTCTAGTACAATCTTTTTCGCTCTGTTCACCCACATCTTTACATTACCTCGTGTGTGTGTGTGTGTGTGTGTGTGTGTGTGTGTGTGTGTATGTGTATGTGTGTGTACGTGTGTATAGCATGTGTTTGAAACACTATACTGTATCTGCATAGAAAAAAAGCCTTCTTTTAGTAATGTACAGTTCAAATACTGTATGAACATGACCCCATCTCATCTCATCCCCCTGACTCTGGATACAAAACATTCATGTATTCGTTTGCAACTTTTCATACAATTTGCTTGCACCATTTCAGAGAAATTAAATATTTAAAATGGAAATAAATTGGTAACTGCAGTAACAAACAACACTGTACATGCTAATAGTACATCCATGTAAGCAGTACATACATGCTCAGGAGTTGTTTTTTTGGATCGGTATATACTTGTCATTATCCACTTCAACCATTTTAATTCCCCCCTTTTAAATTATTGTACTGGTTGATGTGTATGTATATATATATATATATATATATATATATATATATATATATATATATATATAGATATATATCTATATATATATATATATATATATATATATTTCAACCATTATCACCTACAGTACAGTAGCATACAGTGCTCCCACTGCAGCAAGGGATTCTGGGAAATGACATGCAATGTTTACTCGCTCATCCCACAACGTGGCGGTATCAAATATAGCGTTTTCCCAGTTATTATATCCCTGCAGGATGTAGGATAATCCCAGCCAAACCCACATACTTACTACATTCCCGTTATGTCACATGTATTATTTCCTGTGAAGGAAGCGCTATGTATATTCCCATTATGGTCACAAATTGGACGATACTGTATTTCCATTATGTCTCCTATTATTTTCCCATGATATCTCATAGAATACTGTCATCCAAAACCACATCATTATTGAATGATTGAAAATGATGCCTCCGTTTTATGTCAAGATTGTCTTGACACTTAGACCCCCAAGATTTCAATAGCGCCTCACTTAAAAGATGACATTATTTTTGATTCAAATGAACTTTTATGGTGCAGAAGCCGCATGGTGCCTGTGCCTACAGTGTATGTATTTGTCAGTGTGTCTCTATCTGCATTTCTGTCTCTTGCTGGCCGCCAGCCTGTGTGATGATGTCAGCCTGTCTGTGATGTAAGAGAGACATTGTGATATCATCACATACTGTAGGCAGGATGGCAGGTGTAAAGCTTCTAAAAGAGAGAGGGAGGGAGAGAGGTAGAGGAGAGAGAGGGAGAAAGAGGGAGAGAGAGAGCAAGCAGCTCCTCCCTCCCATGCAAATGACTGGAGGCAGAGGAGTAGAGGGACAGAAGCCTGTGCTGCTTGTAATGGGACAGGATTTGGGGTGCTGTTTCATGCTCTATCTCCCTCCCTCCCACTGTCTCAGGTGCAGAAAGTTTTCAAGGGAGAGAGGAAAGGAAGAGGAAAATGGAAGCTGAGGAGAGCTGGTCCTGTCCCTCTTGTTGGTAAAGAGGGGGCATCCAGAAAGAGGTAAGGAGATAGTTTTATTTTAATTCAAGAAGGAGTGCCTGGTGGCGTAGCTGGTGTGCTCTGTCACACTACAGACCCCTCCCTGTGTGTGTGTGTGCGTGCGTGCGTGCGTGCGTGCGTGCGTGCGTGCGTGCGTCTGCAGGGGGTATCTGTCCCATCCATAGATATCAGGGGTACTGCAGCTGCTGCTGCTGTTCAAACTTTTGCTTTAGGCCCATTCCTTTGATGTTAATAAGCGTTTCTAGTACAATCTTTTTCGCTCTGTTCACCCACATCTTTACATTACCTCGTGTGTGTGTGTGTGTGTGTGTGTGTGTGTGTGTGTGTATGTGTATGTGTGTGTACGTGTGTATAGCATGTGTTTGAAACACTATACTGTATCTGCATAGAAAAAAAGCCTTCTTTTAGTAATGTACAGTTCAAATACTGTATGAACATGACCCCATCTCATCTCATCCCCCTGACTCTGGATACAAAACATTCATGTATTCGTTTGCAACTTTTCATACAATTTGCTTGCACCATTTCAGAGAAATTAAATATTTAAAATGGAAATAAATTGGTAACTGCAGTAACAAACAACACTGTACATGCTAATAGTACATCCATGTAAGCAGTACATACATGCTCAGGAGTTGTTTTTTTGGATCGGTATATACTTGTCATTATCCACTTCAACCATTTTAATTCCCCCCTTTTAAATTATTGTACTGGTTGATGTGTATGTATATATATATATATATATATATATATATATATATATATATATATATAGATATATATCTATATATATATATATATATATATATATATTTCAACCATTATCACCTACAGTACAGTAGCATACAGTGCTCCCACTGCAGCAAGGGATTCTGGGAAATGACATGCAATGTTTACTCGCTCATCCCACAACGTGGCGGTATCAAATATAGCGTTTTCCCAGTTATTATATCCCTGCAGGATGTAGGATAATCCCAGCCAAACCCACATACTTACTACATTCCCGTTATGTCACATGTATTATTTCCTGTGAAGGAAGCGCTATGTATATTCCCATTATGGTCACAAATTGGACGATACTGTATTTCCATTATGTCTCCTATTATTTTCCCATGATATCTCATAGAATACTGTCATCCAAAACCACATCATTATTGAATGATTGAAAATGATGCCTCCGTTTTATGTCAAGATTGTCTTGACACTTAGACCCCCAAGATTTCAATAGCGCCTCACTTAAAAGATGACATTATTTTTGATTCAAATGAACTTTTATGGTGCAGAAGCCGCATGGTGCCTGTGCCTACAGTGTATGTATTTGTCAGTGTGTCTCTATCTGCATTTCTGTCTCTTGCTGGCCGCCAGCCTGTGTGATGATGTCAGCCTGTCTGTGATGTAAGAGAGACATTGTGATATCATCACATACTGTAGGCAGGATGGCAGGTGTAAAGCTTCTAAAAGAGAGAGGGAGGGAGAGAGGTAGAGGAGAGAGAGGGAGAAAGAGGGAGAGAGAGAGCAAGCAGCTCCTCCCTCCCATGCAAATGACTGGAGGCAGAGGAGTAGAGGGACAGAAGCCTGTGCTGCTTGTAATGGGACAGGATTTGGGGTGCTGTTTCATGCTCTATCTCCCTCCCTCCCACTGTCTCAGGTGCAGAAAGTTTTCAAGGGAGAGAGGAAAGGAAGAGGAAAATGGAAGCTGAGGAGAGCTGGTCCTGTCCCTCTTGTTGGTAAAGAGGGGGCATCCAGAAAGAGGTAAGGAGATAGTTTTATTTTAATTCAAGAAGGAGTGCCTGGTGGCGTAGCTGGTGTGCTCTGTCACACTACAGACCCCTCCCTGTGTGTGTGTGTGCGTGCGTGCGTGCGTGCGTGCGTGCGTGCGTGCGTGCGTGCGTGCGTCTGCAGGGGGTATCTGTCCCATCCATAGATATCAGGGGTACTGCAGCTGCTGCTGCTGTTCAAACTTTTGCTTTAGGCCCATTCCTTTGATGTTAATAAGCGTTTCTAGTACAATCTTTTTCGCTCTGTTCACCCACATCTTTACATTACCTCGTGTGTGTGTGTGTGTGTGTGTGTGTGTGTGTGTGTATGTGTATGTGTGTGTACGTGTGTATAGCATGTGTTTGAAACACTATACTGTATCTGCATAGAAAAAAAGCCTTCTTTTAGTAATGTACAGTTCAAATACTGTATGAACATGACCCCATCTCATCTCATCCCCCTGACTCTGGATACAAAACATTCATGTATTCGTTTGCAACTTTTCATACAATTTGCTTGCACCATTTCAGAGAAATTAAATATTTAAAATGGAAATAAATTGGTAACTGCAGTAACAAACAACACTGTACATGCTAATAGTACATCCATGTAAGCAGTACATACATGCTCAGGAGTTGTTTTTTTGGATCGGTATATACTTGTCATTATCCACTTCAACCATTTTAATTCCCCCCTTTTAAATTATTGTACTGGTTGATGTGTATGTATATATATATATATATATATATATATATATATATATATATAGATATATATCTATATATATATATATATATATATATATATTTCAACCATTATCACCTACAGTACAGTAGCATACAGTGCTCCCACTGCAGCAAGGGATTCTGGGAAATGACATGCAATGTTTACTCGCTCATCCCACAACGTGGCGGTATCAAATATAGCGTTTTCCCAGTTATTATATCCCTGCAGGATGTAGGATAATCCCAGCCAAACCCACATACTTACTACATTCCCGTTATGTCACATGTATTATTTCCTGTGAAGGAAGCGCTATGTATATTCCCATTATGGTCACAAATTGGACGATACTGTATTTCCATTATGTCTCCTATTATTTTCCCATGATATCTCATAGAATACTGTCATCCAAAACCACATCATTATTGAATGATTGAAAATGATGCCTCCGTTTTATGTCAAGATTGTCTTGACACTTAGACCCCCAAGATTTCAATAGCGCCTCACTTAAAAGATGACATTATTTTTGATTCAAATGAACTTTTATGGTGCAGAAGCCGCATGGTGCCTGTGCCTACAGTGTATGTATTTGTCAGTGTGTCTCTATCTGCATTTCTGTCTCTTGCTGGCCGCCAGCCTGTGTGATGATGTCAGCCTGTCTGTGATGTAAGAGAGACATTGTGATATCATCACATACTGTAGGCAGGATGGCAGGTGTAAAGCTTCTAAAAGAGAGAGGGAGGGAGAGAGGTAGAGGAGAGAGAGGGAGAAAGAGGGAGAGAGAGAGCAAGCAGCTCCTCCCTCCCATGCAAATGACTGGAGGCAGAGGAGTAGAGGGACAGAAGCCTGTGCTGCTTGTAATGGGACAGGATTTGGGGTGCTGTTTCATGCTCTATCTCCCTCCCTCCCACTGTCTCAGGTGCAGAAAGTTTTCAAGGGAGAGAGGAAAGGAAGAGGAAAATGGAAGCTGAGGAGAGCTGGTCCTGTCCCTCTTGTTGGTAAAGAGGGGGCATCCAGAAAGAGGTAAGGAGATAGTTTTATTTTAATTCAAGAAGGAGTGCCTGGTGGCGTAGCTGGTGTGCTCTGTCACACTACAGACCCCTCCCTGTGTGTGTGTGTGTGCGTGCGTGCGTGCGTGCGTGCGTGCGTGCGTGCGTGCGTGCGTGCGTGCGTCTGCAGGGGGTATCTGTCCCATCCATAGATATCAGGGGTACTGCAGCTGCTGCTGCTGTTCAAACTTTTGCTTTAGGCCCATTCCTTTGATGTTAATAAGCGTTTCTAGTACAATCTTTTTCGCTCTGTTCACCCACATCTTTACATTACCTCGTGTGTGTGTGTGTGTGTGTGTGTGTGTGTGTATGTGTATGTGTGTGTACGTGTGTATAGCATGTGTTTGAAACACTATACTGTATCTGCATAGAAAAAAAGCCTTCTTTTAGTAATGTACAGTTCAAATACTGTATGAACATGACCCCATCTCATCTCATCCCCCTGACTCTGGATACAAAACATTCATGTATTCGTTTGCAACTTTTCATACAATTTGCTTGCACCATTTCAGAGAAATTAAATATTTAAAATGGAAATAAATTGGTAACTGCAGTAACAAACAACACTGTACATGCTAATAGTACATCCATGTAAGCAGTACATACATGCTCAGGAGTTGTTTTTTTGGATCGGTATATACTTGTCATTATCCACTTCAACCATTTTAATTCCCCCCTTTTAAATTATTGTACTGGTTGATGTGTATGTATATATATATATATATATATATATATATATATATATATATATATATATATATATATATATAGATATATATCTATATATATATATATATATATATATATTTCAACCATTATCACCTACAGTACAGTAGCATACAGTGCTCCCACTGCAGCAAGGGATTCTGGGAAATGACATGCAATGTTTACTCGCTCATCCCACAACGTGGCGGTATCAAATATAGCGTTTTCCCAGTTATTATATCCCTGCAGGATGTAGGATAATCCCAGCCAAACCCACATACTTACTACATTCCCGTTATGTCACATGTATTATTTCCTGTGAAGGAAGCGCTATGTATATTCCCATTATGGTCACAAATTGGACGATACTGTATTTCCATTATGTCTCCTATTATTTTCCCATGATATCTCATAGAATACTGTCATCCAAAACCACATCATTATTGAATGATTGAAAATGATGCCTCCGTTTTATGTCAAGATTGTCTTGACACTTAGACCCCCAAGATTTCAATAGCGCCTCACTTAAAAGATGACATTATTTTTGATTCAAATGAACTTTTATGGTGCAGAAGCCGCATGGTGCCTGTGCCTACAGTGTATGTATTTGTCAGTGTGTCTCTATCTGCATTTCTGTCTCTTGCTGGCCGCCAGCCTGTGTGATGATGTCAGCCTGTCTGTGATGTAAGAGAGACATTGTGATATCATCACATACTGTAGGCAGGATGGCAGGTGTAAAGCTTCTAAAAGAGAGAGGGAGGGAGAGAGGTAGAGGAGAGAGAGGGAGAAAGAGGGAGAGAGAGAGCAAGCAGCTCCTCCCTCCCATGCAAATGACTGGAGGCAGAGGAGTAGAGGGACAGAAGCCTGTGCTGCTTGTAATGGGACAGGATTTGGGGTGCTGTTTCATGCTCTATCTCCCTCCCTCCCACTGTCTCAGGTGCAGAAAGTTTTCAAGGGAGAGAGGAAAGGAAGAGGAAAATGGAAGCTGAGGAGAGCTGGTCCTGTCCCTCTTGTTGGTAAAGAGGGGGCATCCAGAAAGAGGTAAGGAGATAGTTTTATTTTAATTCAAGAAGGAGTGCCTGGTGGCGTAGCTGGTGTGCTCTGTCACACTACAGACCCCCGTGCGTGCAGGGGGTATCTGTCCCATCCATAGATATCAGGGGTACTGCAGCTGCTGCTGCTGTTCAAACTTTTGCTTTAGGCCCATTCCTTTGATGTTAATAAGCGTTTCTAGTACAATCTTTTTCGCTCTGTTCACCCACATCTTTACATTACC